>NC_053133.1:29047284-29049784 GCF_010015445.1 Perca fluviatilis
AAGTGGAATGCAGCCATCAGTAATGGTTTAATACCAGGACCTCTCCTAAGTGGAATGCAGCATCAGTAATGGTTTAATACCAGGGCCTCTCCTAAGTGGAATGCAGCCATCAGTAATGGTTTAATACCCAGGTCTCTCCTAAGTGGAATGCAGCCATCAGTAATGGTTTAATACCAGGACCTCTCCTAAGTGGAATGCAGCCATCAGTAATGGTTTAATACCAGGACCTCTCCTAAGTGGAATGCAGCCATCAGTAATGGTTTAATACCAGGGTCTCTCCTAAGTGGAATGCAGCCATCAGTAATGGTTTAATACCAGGACCTCTCCTAAGTGGAATGCAGCCATAAGTAATGGTTTAATACCAGGACCTCTCCTAAGTGGAATGCAGCCATCAGTAATGGTTTAATACCAGGACCTCTCCTAAGTGGAATGCAGCCATAAGTAATGGTTTAATACCAGGACCTCTCCTAAGTGGAATGCAGCCATCAGTAATGGTTTAATACCAGGACCTCTCCTAAGTGGAATGCAGCCATCAGTAATTGTTTAATACCAGGACCTCTCCTAAGTGGAATGCAGCCATAAGTAATGGGTTTAAATACACCTGTGCTTTTCCTGTGTTCAGTGTATATAAGAGCAGAATCAGCTCCATCAAATAAACACGTCCTTTTGGAGAAATTTTTCATCAAAGCCACATATCTTCAGAATATTCTGACACTAAAATTGCATTTTTTCAGACGGACAAATCAGGAGAAAATTAACTTTGTTCCAGACCTGTTTTGGTCTCAGGAACCAACCAGATCTGGCAACACAGATGAGCCAACGTCAGCTAACGTTCTAACAGACCTAAGGGCCCCTGCACACTGGCTGCGGGGCGTGAGCGTGGCGTGAGCGTGGCGTGAGCGTGGCGTGAGCGTGGCGGCTGCGTGGCGTTTTCTATGTCTTTGCACACCAGAAAGGTGTCTGACGCGGCGCTGCTGCTGCTAGCCTTGTCTGGACACATGTATCTTTCCCATAAACATAAATATATACTGATCTGATTACAGCAAAGACAACGTCGGCAGCATTGACGGCAAAATAGGCTCCAGAATATTTCCTTCTGGATTGACAGGTTGCAATATTTGAAAATCGATAATTATTATTATTTATTTTTTATTACATTTATATCTGCATTTATGTCCAAACCTCAAGACTTTCAAACATCAAAATGTCATTTATAAAATGTATTTGTGTCAAAATGACATATAAACATCTTTTCCTATTCTATTTGTCCTTGTCCTGCACACCTCTTTTGTCGGGCAGGTGCGTAGGATATGATCAAAAGTAGCAGATCAAAATTTTTAGAGAAAATCCGGCACACTGACCATTACGCAAGCAATAATTTATTCATAAAAATTACAACGTTTCGGTCTCAGACCACCAGGTAAATCCTTTCTGTTAAAAACATTTTGTGACTCTGTGTTTGCGTCTGCTATCTTTTCTGCAGTAGCCTGCTGGGGAGCTGGGAGAGGGACAGGAAAAGACTCAGACTGGTGAAGAGGGCTAGCTCTGTTCTGGTCTGCCCTCTGGACACCATAGAGGAGGTGGGGGGGAGAGGAGGATGTTAGCCAGGCTGGCATCAATCATGGGTAGGGAGTTCCCTGAGCAGCTCCTTCAGCAGCAGTCAGACTCTTTAATCAGTCCTTCCAGAAAAATGGGGAGTTTTTTTGTGATTGTTGCGGGTAAAAATCCTTGATTATGTAACACGTTTTCTTAAAAAAATGCGATGGAATATGCTATATAATATTTTTGCAATTTTATGCGATGATACTGCGGGAACTTGCAAAAACTGCAGTTTGATGAAAAAAAAAGAAAAAATTGATTTTCATGTCGCGTAATTACGTCACTTCATAACGTTCCCATGGCAACAGGGGAAAATAGCTGCTCTTGTGAGAAGTAAACGCAACATTTTTCAACTGCTAGATATATGTGACTTTTTTGCAACGAAAATGCGGGGATTATGAAATCACGCAAGCCCCGCATATTTTGCGGAAATCGGCAATTTATGCGGCGAAAGTGCGGCATATTTGAAAAAATGCTGATTATGCGTTGAATTATGCGATCGCATAATCGCATTTTTCTGGAGAGACTGTTTAATACAACATCACAATGTAGCACTGCTCGCTGTTTCTGCAATATGAGCCATCACTGGACAATATTCTGCACTATGCACATTTATTTATGTATTACTCTGTGTCACCTCCAACTGTGCAATATGTCATCACTATTTATTCACACCTTCCTCATCGGTATATCTGTGTTTATATGTCTGTTTATATAAGGGTGTTTCTTGTTTGTTTTATTGCTATTATTATTATAACTAATTCTATTTTTATTCTGATGTGTGTAATTTCTTTCTTTTGAGCTTCTGTAGCACAGGAATTTCCCCAGTGTGGGATTAATAAAGTCTATCTTATCTTATTTCTCAAGCTTATCTTATCTTATTTCTCGAGCCGTGCCTGAG
>NC_053133.1:29057284-29067284 GCF_010015445.1 Perca fluviatilis
ATCTACAGCTAGAGGAGACCCCACCTATCTACAGCTAGGGGAGACCCCACCTATCTACAGCTAGAGGAGACCCCACCTATCTACAGCTAGAGGAGACCCCACCTATCTACAGCTAGAGGAGGCCCCACCTATCTACAGCTAGAGGAGACCCCACCTATCTACAGCTAGGGGAGACCCCACCTATCTACAGCTAGAGGAAACCTCACCTATCTACAGCTAGAGGAGACCCCACCTATCTACAGCTAGAGGAGACCTCACCTATCTACAGCTAGAGGAGACCCCACCTACCTACAGCTAGAGGAGACCCCACCTATCTACAGCTAGGGGAGACCCCACCTATCTACAGCTAGGGGAGACCCCACCTATCTACAGCTAGAGGAGACCTCACCTATCTACAGCTAGAGGAGGCCCCACCTATCTACAGCTAGGGGAGACCCCACCTATCTACAGCTAGGGGAGACCCCACCTATCTACAGCTAGAGGAGACCCCACCTATCTACAGCCAGGGGAGACCCCACCTATCTACAGCTAGGGGAGACCCCACCTATCTACAGCTAGAGGAGACCCCACCTATCTACAGCTAGGGGAGACCCCACCTATCTACAGCTAGAGGAGACCCCACCTATCTACAGCTAGGGGAGACTGTGATAAGCCCTATTTCAACAAACGGTGACGTATCCCTTTAAGACTCTTTTTATTGGGGGTCAAGCCCCCCTAAATTTCATCTCAGCCCCCTAAAAATTATAATTTTTCATTCATTTTAGTGCTTCCAGTGAGAGTTTGTGAACTTGTCTGTTAGTGACAGAGGACAACCAATGACAGGCTCAAACTAATTTTTTATAGTTTAAAAGTTTAATATCCTGTGTCGCCATTGCTATGCACCTGTAACCCACTCAAGGAAAGTTTTAATTTTATATATATTTATTGTTTACACCTCATTATCATTTGATTTGATTCTGGTAGTCCATGAAGGGACTTTCGTAGTTTTTTCATATGGTCAATATTTTGCATTTATCCTCTGTTATAATAAGAAATAAATATATTCACTGTTATCCAGTGAAATTACTGATTTAGCAGGGTGGGGAGTTAACACTTTTGCATTCTCACATTCTCATTAGGGGCTGAGCCCCCCTAAAGGGCTGATCCTAGAATCGCCCCTGATTGGTAGCATCATATAACAGCAAATGTGTCTCTGCATGCTAAAGTTGAATAAAAAAAGGAATAAAAAATTCATCTTTTGGAAATTGATCTTAATGCCTTAATTAAAAAAATTAGGAATAATCTAACCTTTAAGGACACCAATTTTCTTTGTGAATGAATAATGTATCGTAAATAAATAAATGTTCTTCCTTAAAATACAGGGGGCAAAAGTCAGTCCACCCCTATGTTAAATTCCCATAGAGGCAGGCAGATGTTTAAGGCCAGTTATTTCATGGATTCAGGGTACTATGCATCCTGATAAAGTTCCCTTGGCCTTTGGAATTAAAATAGCCCCCCCACATCATCACATACCCTTCACCATACCTAGAGATTGGCATGGTTTTATTTCAGTTAGCATAATAGCTGGTTTGATTTGCATTGAGAGATGATCTTATGGAAAGTACCCCATGCCAGTCTCTAGGTATGGTGAAGGGTATGTGATGATGGGGGGGCCAAGGGAACTTTATCAGGATGCATAGTATCCTGGATCCATGAAATAACTGGCCTCTAAAAATAATAATCTGCCTGCCTCTATGGGAATTTAACATAGGGGTGTAGTCACTTATGCCCCCTGTATTTTAAGGAAGAACATTTATTAATTTACGATACATTATTCATTCACAAAGAAAATTGGTGTTCTCAAAGGTTGGATTTTTCCAATTTTTTTCAAATAAAGGCATTAAGATCAATTTCCAAAAAGATGATTTTTTTATTCCTCTTTTTTGTCAAATTTAGCGTGGGTTCCTATACTCATGAGCAGCGCTGTACGTCTTGTCCTGCTTACACGAGTCCGTGTTGAGAGCGGTCCAGGACAGCGTGGTGAGCCCGGGGGAGAGAGCCACCTCCACCCGGCCGATGAAGGGCTGCATCAGAGGGAGGAGGGAAGGAGGGATCCTGGCGACCACCGAGCCGTATTCCTGGAGCAACTCCAGCAGCCTGAACCGGTGCAGCGGAGAGTCGAGGTAGGAAAGAAGGAACAAGTCAACGAGAATTCAGTTCATACTGCCAAAACAAAAAGATGTTAACGGTTTAAAAGGTCCACTATGTAGGAATTTCTCCCATCTAGCGGTGAAATTGTATTTTGCATTCAAACGAATAGTGCTCTCTAGCCCCCTTCGCGTTTTCAAACGCGCGTTGCAACTACGGTAGCCGTTATGGTCAGTGTTAACGCTTATCAGTTTAATTTTCTAAGCACATTTTGAAAAACAGAAAAATGGGTTCAAATATCAAATTTTTCATATTTTTTTTCGCCTTGACAAATTAAAAAAAATGTGATCGTTTTTCCAATTTTCTGTTTTTTATTCAGAATATCAGAAATTTAAAAAAATTACAAAATTGCGTCTGGGCTCCAATTATTCAATACTGTAATGGTATTCTCTCCTATAGATCTATAGACAGAATGAGAATGGAAAAGGTGTTGGAAGTCGAATATCCAAAAACATTCAGCATTCAGCAAGATCGCCTGGTGTCTATATCTATATTTAGTACAATGATCATCCATGTCAATCAGGTCTTCATTTGCCGTCTCTGATAAGAGTGATTTTATGGGATGATTAACTCTAGAACTAACCCTTCCCTTCCTAGTCTTGCATAACTAAGCCTGTGTATGTTGTGCTCTGAAACTTGTATAATGACGAGATGCTTGCCCCCCGTTTGGTCCAAAGAAATTTTGCACTTGCCCGCAAGTATAACCTAAATTCTCAACAAGATTCTGAATAATATTCTCGTAATTATCCAGCGTCAACGTCTTCTTGAATGACCGCCTAAACGCATCCAGACACAACCACGATAATAGCCAACCAATCGTTGGTAACTAGGTGGAACGAGGGAGAGAATATCATTGCAGTATTCTGAATAATTGGAGCCCAGATGCAATTTTGTAATTTTCTGAAATGTACGTTCCTCTGAATAAAAAACAGAAAATTGGAAAAACAGGTTAAAGATCAAATTTTTTAATTTGTCAAGGCAGAAACAAATGAAAAATTGGATATTTGAACCAATTTTTCTGTTTTTCCAAATGTCCGTTTGTGCTTAGAAAATTGAACTGATAAGCGTTACACTGACCCGTTATGGACCAAGAAGCTATGACTACATGCCTTCCAATTTTCTCTTTTTTGGCGACTAGGATTTCTTCTCCCGTGGCTCGGCATGAGTCTGATCCTCCGTTATGAACTAAAGGGCAGTGACAAGCGCCTCTTGCTGATCTCCTTCTCCGTTTCAGCTGGTTTCAGTCACGTGACGCTGGCTCTGAACGAAATCGCGTTGTGGATTAGCTAGACCGGTCGGCTAGTGCTCTATGTCCCTCTCAGCCATTATAGTTTTTTAAAAAGGCGGAACGACATGGAAGCCTCCTTGGACTTGCCCGTCCGATGTAAACACAGATAAGAAATTCTTTGCTTACGAGGATAAGTCAGATCATTGGCAGAGGTCATTTTACACCAATGAGGACATATTCATGAAATAAGACATTGATTTTAGCTAATAAAATACTACACTACACAGTGTCCCTTTAATGTCACATTACAAAAATAAGAAAATCCATACAAAGCAAGTCAAGTTCAATTCAACTTAACGGTTAATAAAATAAAAAATAAAAACATGCACACAGAACAATGCTGCCGTGCAAAGGCAAAAGGCCGTAACTTAGTTTTCAGTCGAAAATGAGTTAAAAGATATTTTTGGAACATTCAAGACATCCTTTATCATGTGGATAATGTGGATTTGGGGGAGGGGTAGTAGCTCAGTCCTTAGGGAGTTAGGTTTAATTCAATGTTATTCATAGTGTCAAATAATAACAGAAGTTATCTCAGGACACTTTAGATATTAGGGTTAGTGTTGTCTAGACTAGGTCTAGACAACACTATAATTTACAGAAACCAAACTAATGTCCTCAAGAGCAATTGCAAACACTAACAGATACACATTTGTTCTCACCGCTTGTACAGAGCTTTGACCGACGCTTCTCTTAAAGTCATTTTTAGGATGACCTTTGGCACCGTCACCCCGAGTTTGCTCATCCAGCGGGCTTCCTGCAGCACCTCCAGCACCACAGGGTCCAGGTTCACAGAAACCTCCTGGGAAACAGGACAGCTCTTCACACTTTGTGCCCCTGTTCTGCCAGGAGTGTGACGTTACCGTATATATACAACAACAAAGTCACAAAACAAAAAGACATGGAGGGAACTCTCTGAAGGATGAGTTTGATGCCGACTTGGCCGAGAAAATGAAAAGGGAAGCCTCAACATTCATTGTAGAGAAAGATAAATTCAGCTGGTGGAACAAACAGTTGGAGGTATGTATTACTCCACCAGCTTTCCATGTAAATAATCAGGACTTTTAACATCGTAAAACACACTTCATTCAAAGTCGACAGAAAGAAAATAAAACTACCAAAAGCCGTCTTGGTTCATCTTTCCACTGTACCAACAATCACCACTCTGGTTTGGTTGAACTCTTAATTCACCCATTTACATGTGGAGATATGCTGGCTTTATACACGCTAAAAGTCCTGATTATTTACATGGAGTCTGGTGGAGATATGCTGGCTCTATACACGCTAAAAGTCCTGATTATTTACATGGAGTCTGGTGGAGATATGCTGGCTCTATACACGCTAAAGTCCTGATTATTTACATGGAGTCTGGTGGAGATATGCTGGCTCTTATACACGCTTAAAAGTCCTGATTATTTACATGGAGTCTGGTGGAAATATGCTGGCTCTATACACGCTAAAAGTCCTGATTATTTACATGGAGTCTGGTGGAGATATGCTGGCTCTATACACGCTTAAAAAGTCCTGATTATTTACATGGAGTCTGGTGGAGATATGCTGGCTCTATACACGCTAAAGTCCTGATTATTTACATGGAGTCTGGTGGAGATATGCTGGCTCTATACACGCTTAAAAGTCCTGATTATTTACATGGAGTCTGGTGGAGATATGCTGGCTCTATACACGCTAAAAGTCCTGATTATTTACATGGAGTCTGGTGGAGATATGCTGGCTCTATACACGCTAAAAGTCCTGACTATTTACATGGAGTCTGGTGGAGATATGCTGGCTCTATACACACTAAAAGTCCTGATTATTTACATGGAGTCTGGTGGAGATATGCTGGCTCTATACGCTAAAAGTCCTGCTTATTTACATGGAGTCTGGTGGAGTTTGGTGATGGTGATTTCGGGGCTGTTCCATGTTAAACTTAAAGGATCTTACTCATTAACTAAAAGATATATCTCTGTAGGGATCCATCCCATAATGTTGTCAGACACTCAGAATAATAATCTGAGTCCGAGACTGTCACTTAAACAGCAGTTAACCTTAAAACCACATCGAGTGAGTTCACTCGTCCATTGCTCTATCGTTATGTCACCCAGCACCTTGCTGTTCTCGTGTCGGACCAGCAGGGCGGCGCTCAGGCAGTGCGGTGCGCTCTCTGCAGCCTGACTCCAGCCCTGCAGGTGCAGCAACTCGTACTGCAGCAGCACCACGGCAATCTTGTTGTAGCTCCGGATCACTTTGGTCATCTCTGGTCCCTGGCGGAGAGACAGACAGACAGGCAGGCAGGCAGACAGACAAGTTGGGTCACAGAGGGTCGTATTGATTAGGGATATTGTTGCGATCGATGTGATCAAATCAGTTGTACCTTGAGGACGTCAAGCTTCTTCTTCAGGATCAACATTGGAGCTTCAAGCTTCCTGAAGAGCTGACGGCACCACAGGATCCGTCCCGCCACCTGAGAGGGAGACAGGTACACAGAGAGACAGGTACACAGACAGACAGGTACAGAGAGACAGACAGGTACAGAGAGACAGTCCTTAGAGATATGGCAAAATGTTGCAATTTCTTTTGCGAATATGAGAGGTGGACTCCTTCCTAAGAACGTGGACATATTTGGGTGTAAAGTAACGAGTTCTTTCCATGTTGTCTTCATGTTTAAATTCTCAAATAAACTCCGTCCCACGGCTTGTCGTAACCTTTGTTGGTCATTTCCTTCGCGAGTTCGTGATAAATTCTGGCATTTCGTAGATTTTTGCTATCTAAGATAGCCGTTATATTTTACTCGTAAATTAAATTCAAAAAGTCTCTCGCGTCTCCTCGTTCGTCCGCTTCCATCATGTCTTTGTTGACACCTGTCATGTGTGCAAACAGAGAGGAAATACTGGGCGGAAATGAACTACAACTTCTTCTTCTTCTTCGTTTTGTGGCGGGTCACAACCATAAAATGACCTAAAACTTAATCGCAATTCATTAATTTATTCGGGAAATAACGTTTTCCATCAGCGTTTATCGCATAAGCCGTATATATATATCGATCAAGAGAAAATCCGATGAGACCGAACGTATTTCGTTTGAGTCGATATTCACGAAATTCAATCGAAATTTACTGTTTCCATTTTACATTCGATATCACTTAATTCGGATAAAAACATGTGGATGGAAACATAGCTCTAGACTAAAGTCAGCGAGACAGACAGTGAGAGAGACAGGCATACCGGGGGCAGGTTGCGTCCGATGGGCGGCCTGTCTCTCTGTCTCTGGTAGGTCTTCCTCAGCAGCTCCAGCTCTCTGCTGTAGCGCTGCAGCAGCAGCAGGTGGTGCTGCTTCAGGTCCAGACCAGACCCCGGACCGGACTCAAAGACCTCCAGCAGCTCCAGCATCCGCTCTGTCTGAAACACAAAACACCTGTCTGTCTCTCTCTCTCTCTCTCTCTCTCTCTCTCTCTCTCTCTCTCTCTCTCTCTCTCTCTCTCCAGTTAGAGTTAGTTCTGGTTGGGTTGAACTCACAGTGAGAGGCTGACGGAACCAGAAGTCCAGCAGAGACTGAAGAGACTGGAACAGACTCTGGACCTGGAGCTGGAAGTCTGCGTAGTCACTGTCAAACTGAGACACACACACACACACACAGACACACACACACACACACACGCGCACACGCACACACACACACACACACACACACACACACACACACACACACACAGAGAGACACACACACACGCAGAGAGACACACAGACACACACAGAGACAGACACACACACACACCGACACACGCAGACACGCACACACACAAACAGATGCACGCACGCACAAACACAAATAGACACACACACACACACGCAGACACACGCAGACACACGCAGACACACACACAGACACGCACACACACACACACACACACACACGACGCACACACACACACACACACACACAAATAGACACACACACACACGCACACACACAGACACACACAGATGCGTCAGACAGAGTTAGGACAGCACAGAGATGAGAAGGGGATGTATGGACTTATCTACCTCTGGGGGACACGCTGAATAAGACAAAGTCCCAATAAGTCGGCCTGTTCCTTTAAGAAAAGTGTTGTTATACTTTCTATTTCTTGCAAAAATCATTGTATTATTCTATGTATGTAGAGCATGATTTGCACCTCCAGCTTGCGGTGGTCCAGGACGTCGTAGGTCTTGGACGTGGTCACGGAGACGATGTTCTGGTAGCGAAGGTAGATCTTCTCAGCTCCCTCCACCTGGAACACAGTCCACTCAGCGTGAGCTTCAGACTAACTCCTTTCTGCTGTTAGCATGCTTTAATCAACAAACCCTCAGGTTCCTCGTAGGGATGCAGCGATCCGACTTTCTCAGTCCAGATACCGATACCGATGCCTGGGCTTTGTGTATCTGTCGATACCCGGTACCGGTCCGATACGAATTAATATAGTATAGTACACCTTCCAACTTATACCTTCCTTCCACCATGTGGAAGAGACTAAAGGCACCAGAATTCCCTAACTAAACGTTACTACTAACTAAACGTTACTTTTCCTAACTAAACGTTACTTTTCCTAACTAAACGTTACTTTCCTAACTAAACGTTACTTTCCTAACTAAACGTTACTTTCCTAACTAAACGTTACTTTCCTAACTAAACGTTACTTTTCCTAACTAAACGTTACTTTCCTAACTAAACGTTACTTTCCTAACTAAACGTTACTTTCCTAACCTAACTAAACGTTACTTTTCCTAACTAAACGTTACTTTCCTAATCTAACTAAACGTTACTTTCCTAACCTAACTAAACGTTACTTTCCTAACTAAACGTTACTTTTCCTAACTAAACGTTACTTTCCTAACCTAACTAAACGTTACTTTTCCTAACTAAACGTTACTTTCCTAACTAAACGTTACTTTCCTAACTAAACGTTACTTTCCTAACTAAACGTTACCTTCCTAACTAAACGTTACTTCCCTAACTAAACGTTACTTTCCTAACTAAACGTTACTTCCCCTAACTAAACGCATTTCTAACTAAACATTACCTTACCTAACTAAACGTTACTTTCCTAACTAAACGTTACTTTCCTAACCTAACTAAACGTTACTTTCCTAACCTAACCAAACGTTACTTTCCTAACTAAACATTACTTTCCTAACCTAACTAAACGTTACTTTCCTAACCTAACTAAACGTTACTTTCCTAACTAAACATTACTTTCCTAACTAAACGTTACTTTCCTAACCTAACTAAACGTTACTTTCCTAACCTAACTAAACGTTACTTTCCTAACTAAACGTTACTTTCCTAACCTAACTAAACGTTAATTTCCTAACTAAGACAAAATAACAGATGTAATGTATTGACTTCTTATTTCTTTGTACACTCATCTCTTCCAGCATGCGACACACGTGCGACAGAGGGTAAAAAAACGAACAAAACTGGATCGGCCCGTGGATCTGTTCATTTTTCCGATCCCTGATCCAGCTATTTTGTCAATATCGAGACCGATATCCGATAGTGCACCCCTAGTTCCTTTAACCTTCATGCTTTGTAAAGCCTTCTTATTCTGTACTTTTTCTCTACTGTATGTAGCCTGTTGTATTCTGTCTTCCTGTATTGGATTGAATGTGAAACTGTATGTTGTCCTGGACGCTTATGTTTTATTCTTGGCCAGGTCGACCGTGGCAACAGCCTACCTGGTTAAATAAAATAAAAATGTTGTCCTCGGGTCAAATTTGACCCGTTTTCAAAGTTTTTTTTATATCAGAAATATGCAACGTCGACATAAGCGGCTAAAACTTTTGGGAAAAGCCTCAAAAATGTTGGAAAAAAGCATCCAAAACGCCGGCAAAAGTGACAAAATGTCCAAAAAAAGGGACACAAACATCATAAAAAGCTATAAGAATGTGGAAAAAAAGTGACCAAAAAACACAAAACATTTAAAAAGCAACAACAACGTTGAATAGGGACAACAAGACATCACAAGGGTTAACATGTATGTTAGCTGATTGGAGCAGAAAAGAGATGTTATATCTGCTAAAGTTTACCTGCTAAAACCCAAATGTTTGGAGCCTTGAAACTGTCTGAACACATCGTTAAATACAGCTTCAAATATATTTCTGTTCAGCAATTTATCAGCAAGAAACTAAAGGGATTTCTTACTCACAGGTGTGTGTGTGTGTTTGTCTTTGTGTGTGTGGTGTTTGTGTGTGTGTATGTGTGTGTCAGGGCCCCGCCTCCCTGAGCTGTCTCCCCTTCCCTTTTGTGTGTCTCCCTTACCTCAGCCCCTTTTTTTGTGTCTGTGTTGTTTGTCTCCGTCCGTCTCTTTTTGTTCCTCGGTTTCCTGAGTTCCCACGACCACTGAAGGCACCCCGGCACCAAGGCAGCTGCAATCACTACGATCGACTACACCTGCACCAGTCCACGCACCTGGGGCTGATTGCCACTCTCCCTATATTAGGGAGAGGTCTGCTTTCGGTCCTCGCCAGATAATTGTTTCAGCCACGTAAT
>NC_053133.1:29072284-29162284 GCF_010015445.1 Perca fluviatilis
CAGACGCTCCACCAGCTCGCTGTTATTGGCTGAGAGCATAAGCACCGATTCAAAGCTAGAAGGGCACTCGGTGAGCGCAGATCTCCGCAAAACACCAAACGGCGTATCTCTAAATGTTAAAGGTCCAATATTGAGATATTTAGGGACATATCCTCATCTTTTTTTACTATAAAGCAGGTTGTGAAAGTATCAAAATGCTCAATCCACAATAAAATGCACACAGCCCATACTCAGAAACTGTGCCATTAGGACTTCACAACTAGACTATATATATATATATTAGAGGTGGGAATCACCAGAGGCCTTACGATACGAAATAATCACGATACTTATGTCACGATACGATATTATTGCGATTTTAAACAGCAATATTCTGCGATATATTGCAATTCATTAACTTTTTTCCTACTTCAAATTTTTCCCAATTTCAAATTATGTCCCCAAAAGGAAACTTTGTCAACATCTGTTTTATCTAAAAATATAAATTTTCTCTGTTTGTTCATCTCACTTCAATTGTATAGCTGCAAATGGGGATTGTCAAGCAGACAATCTGACCAACACATATATAATAAAAGATCAATTCTTGGCGTCTGTGTATCGATACAGTATTGCCACGGAAAATATTGCAATACTATGCCGTATCAATTTTTCCCCCACCCCTAATATATTATATGTATATATATATTTTTTTTTGATAACTCTGCAAACCCTTGGTGTTCTCTCAATGAGCTTCATGAGGTAGTCACCTGAAATGGTTTTCACTTCACAGGTGTGCTTTGTCAGGGTTAATTAGTGGAAGTTTTTCCCTTTTTAATAAAAAAGCAAAGGGTGGCTACTTTGAAGAATCTAAAATATAAGACATGTTTTCAGTTATTTCACACTTTTTTGTTAAGTACATAATTCCATATGTGTTCATTCATAGTTTTGATGCCTTCAGTGAGAATCTACAATGGAAATAGTCATGAAAATAAAAAGGAAACACATTGAATGAGAAGGTGTGTCCAAACTTTTGGCCTGTACTGTGTACATATATATATATATAGGTATAAAGTGCCGCTACAGTCATTCCCCGGCTGTTTTGATGGTGCAGAGAGCACAGATGGTGAAGACCTGGAAACACTGACCAATGAGAGACTGGTTTAGACTGGGATATTTCAGGATGGGGCTGTGTTTGGCCCTCCTACCTGCGGCGGTGTAGTCTGCAGGGCTGCTCAGCTGGCCGATGACCTCGGGAAGTTCCACCTGCTGCAGTTGGAACTTTCTCTCCATGTTGACTCTGGCCGAGCTCAGATTACTGACGAACTGGTCCACCGAGGACAGAAAGGACTGGACGTCTGGACAGGAGGCGCCCTCCTGCACAGAGCCCCACGCCTGAAGACAGAATACAGAAAATGTGATTGTTGCGGGGCAAAAATCCTCGATTATGCGCCACATTTTCTTAAAAAATGTGATGGAATATGCTATATGTGATATTTATGCAACTTTATGCAATGAAATTGCGGGAACTTGCAAAAACTGCAGTTTGATGAAAAAGACAAAAAAAAGTGATTCCCCCCCTCCCCCCTAACACCCTGCTTTTCGATGATGTTCACGTCACGTAATTACATCACTTCATAACGTTCCCATGGCAACAGGGGAAAATGGCTGCTCTTGTGTGAAGTAAACGCTGTCACTACCCAAAGTGAGTAGAGTGCAGGTTTGAGTAGCGCATGCTCAGATTTAAACTGTTTACGGCATAACGTGTCTTACTGAAATTTGTGAAATCTGTAAAATAATAAACTTTTCTCTGTACATACAATAACAGAAGATGGAAATCATTTCTAAAACGTTTTAGCTATCTATGATTGTTTGGTTGCTAACGTTAGCTCAAAACGCCATTCAACTGACAGCCAATGTTGTGTTTGATTGCTAACTTGTAGCTAGCAGTCATTTCAAAAACGTTTTAGCTATCTATGATTGTTTGATTGCTAACGTTAGCTAAAAACGCCATTAGCATCTAGTAGGTTACTTGATTGCTAACGTTAGCTCAAAACGCTGTTAGCATCTAGTAGGCTACTTGATTGCTAACGTTAGCTCAAACCGCCGTTAGCATCTTGTAGGTTACTTGTCGCAAAGTGACGCATGCGCAACTTACATCTGCACTCTCCTCACTTTGGGTAGTGAAAACGCAACATTTTTCAACTTTCTGCTAAGATATATTATGGGACTTTTTTAGAACGAAAATGCGAGGATTATGAAATCATGTAAGCCCCGCATATTTTGCAGAAATCGGCAATTTATGCAGCGGAAGTGCGGCGTATTTGAAATAATGTGCCCCCCCCCCCCACCGCATAAATATGCAGACTTTGGCTGATTATGCATTGAATTATGCGATCGCATAATTGCGGGACTGTTTTACATGTCCTCCTGCCCAAACAGCAGAATAGGTCGATTTCCAATTACACCAAAAACGACATCTGACCCCAGATATCCACCTGATGCAGATTGTTGCGTCGTCCGCCATACTCACACCACACCGGGAGAGTCTCAGCATTGTGAGTGTTCTGCCTGCCCAACTAGTAGATTTTATTGTTTTGGTCAATTTTTCGGGATATTTGTGCTTCTACTGTAAAAGTAAGTCGTCTAAATGATGATACCAAAAGTTTCTTCCATTTAGTCCAGTTATGAACGACACGGATCAAAGAGGTGTTTGGTGTTTTTTGCCCCCAACGGCGCCTTCCAGGCAGCGAGGAAATGGTTATGTTTAGGGTTAAAGTTGGGGTTAGCTGCCTGGAAGGCGCCATTGGGGGAAAAAAACCACCATTGAGCGATCAAAGATTTGTATATACGATCAGGAGTCTGAACAGATAATGTATTTTGAAAAATTGACCAGTTGCTCTAGCCGTTCCAGTTCCTGCCTGGACTGTTGAACACCCCACCTGTGTCCTCTGTCAAAAATAGACCAAATATGTAGTCAGTCTAGGTAGTCTGTGTAGTAAATGTGTGTTGTTAGCTGCTCACACAGTCTACCTGTACGGTTGTTTTCTGGGTGAAGACAGTCCGGATTGGATGTTGGTGTTTACCTGCTGGGACCGGAGGGCCGGTATCATGATGTGAGCCAGCAGAGTCTCCAGACTGGTCAGGATGCTGCCGTCGCTGCAGTCCAGCATGCCGAAGTTCACCTCCTGTAAACACAGCATGGGACAACAGCGTGAGAGCTACACAGCTAGATCACAGCTGTCTTACTAAACGCTTCCCAATGAGTCAACAGGAGGACCGAGTGGAGCGACAGACCTGCTGTACGTTAGCGGTGGTTATCGCCTTCTCAGTGGTTCTCAGGAAGAAAAGGCACTTCCCCAGTAAAGGCTGAAAATAACAAAAAAAAGAGACTGTGTTTAGTTTAAAACTGCAGTGTGGAAATTTGTCTCCTACCGATGGCAAGAGGAAATAGGCCTTCAACTTTTCAAACAAGTATTTTGCAATTAACGCAAACCATTACTGCCATAAGTGTTTAACTTTTTTTGTATGTACATTTTTCAATATATATATTTTTATATTTCAATTCCCTTTCCGGAGATACTAAAGTCCATGTTATTTTTTTTTTTTGAATCCAATTGATATAAAATTTTGTTTTGTCTGTATTGACATATTTGAAAATCGATAATTATGATTATTTATTTTTTTCATTACATTTATATATCTGCATTTATGTCAAAACCTAGAGACTTTCAAGCATCAAAATGTCATTTATTAAATGTATTTGTGTCAAAATGACATAAACATCTTTTCGTATTCTATTTTGTCTTCAGGGAAGCGAAAAAGAGAATTAGATATGATATCAGAGTGGCTAGAACAGCTGCGTGTACAGTAAATGGTGGTTTGGTGGTGGTGTGGCCACCGTAGCAGTTAAAATGTGATCGGAATGGGAGGGGCTAGAAAGTAATATTAAGTTGGTTGTCATATACAATTTCACTGCTAGATGGGAGAAATTCTTACGTCTTAAGTTCTGGTATTAGTCCTGTATTATACATTTTTCACAACAACGCTAGGTTTGTTCTTCACCGGTGCTTCAGAAAGGCTGGTTGGAAGTATCGTCATCCTGATGATGAAAAACGATGATAAACTTTTAGATAGCTAAATTTACAAACGCTTCCATGTCTTTTAAACGCTGTTCCGACTTCATTAGCACCATAATTAGCATGCATCTTTTCAGCTCAAGCTTTGACTGCTGTGTAAACTTGGAACAAAGAGAACAGGTGAGTGGGATAACCAGTCTGTTTGCCCTGGGTAGAACTGGTCTGAGTGCAGTTTCCAGACTGAGTAATGTATGCGGGAGGTATTTTGTGTCGCCTCGCTAACCACCAAACAAAGCAACACGCAATTTTCTTCCATAGCAACTCAACACAAACTCAACCGGAGCAGGTATTGTCTCTGAGGCAGGACAATGGTTAACATTAGGCAGTCGCTCAGAGGGAAACTAAATATATGTTGACGACTGCTCGGACAGAATGTGCAATCATAAAGCATCATAAAGCATCTTATAGTTACACTTCTTCTAGTTACACTAGTTGCAGTCTTCTCCTGAACAGCGGTGGCGCTAATGAGGAAAGGACCGACGTTGCTCTTTCTACGGACTAGAAGAAGAAGAAAAAGGGCAGAACTGGCAGCAGCATTGCCGTCAATGCTTTGATCTGATTGGATGATCTACTTGGTGGGATCGAGCCTTTCATTCACCATAAAAGAGCTCATCTTAACCCAGTAAGTTTACCAGAGAGACTTGCAGTCACTCTGAGAGTCCTGGCATCACGTTGCCCTCAAATTCGTCCATGCTTCCTGTTTCCGCTTTGTCGCATGCCGCTGAAAAAAATAGAGTGGTGCACGCCCTCTGCTAGCGCACTTAAAATCCTGGCACGCCAGCGAGATCTACGTCATTTTGACGTCACATTGGCGCGCGACAGGTCGGCTGCGGTGACTGTAAAAAGGCCTTTACTCTTCTGAAGCTCTTTGGGACTTTGTTCTGTATAAGGTGCTATACTAATAATCACATATTATTATTATTATGTGTACAAAACATAAGGAGCCACTTTCAATGGCATGAATTTCTGCAGGAACCTATCAGACTTTGAAGGAATTCAGGAACTTAACTTGCATTTTGACCTGGCTCTTTATTTAACCCCTGTCCCAAAAAACTTCCCCACTCCCATCCCTCTGTTTTTTTTTTTTACTGTCAAAGCGTCAGCATGGATGGATGTCTGAACGGGCCAAGACTCATAAGATGTTCCTGAAAGAAAAACACAAAACTACAGAGAGACGAAACTACCCCAAAAATATGAAAAAAGACAAAATATGAATTTAAAACGATTTAGAATAGATGCAAAACCACCACAAAAAGATGCAAACGACTGAAAATAAATGCTAAATGACTAACAATAGATGCAATCCCCCACAAGGAGGTGCAAAACAACTACATAGAAATGTAAAACAACTAAAAATAGATGCAAAATTACTAAAATTCTGACGACAGATGAGATGCCTCATCTGTCGCATATCTTTACAGGTTTATGAGAAAGTCAAACAGTCTTGTGGTTCCTGAATTAGCTCCTTTGTTATTAAAGGGGCGCCATGCAGTTTTGGCAATTTCTTCTCTGTTTTCTCTCTTTTTGCTGCAGGTTTCTCTACAGAGCTCCCCCTACAGCTTCAGAATAGATATTTTGGCAGCTCCTATGTTTACTCGTGTCTGACTTCTCGCTAGGTCAGTCTGCCGGTTCCTCTTTCTCTGTTCCTCCAACAATTCTTTCCTAGCTTTCTGCCTCTTTTTTTGCCAGCTCAGCCATGACGATAATGTGAAAAACTCCATCGCTACTTTGTTCTTATAGCTAGCCGGTTCCTGTATGCGTGCAGTGCCGGGAAGCAAGGCGCGTAGGGGGAGCGAGATGACCACCATTCAACCCGAAAAAAGTCATAGAACCGTTCCAATGACTCCGAAGCTGTTCAGTTAATGTAAATTAAGCTAAAAAAAAAAAAAAACTGCATAGTTCCCCTTTAAGCTTTCCTTTGTGATGTGTTTTACTGGAACTCAGACTTCCAAAAATGTGTAATCAACAGCAGTTGACGCCAACCTCGGAGCTCCCTGTGGTGATGAAGAGTTTCCTCTGAGCTGAAGTCGCTGCGTCCACACAGGACGAAAAACTGGAGGACGGATTCTGGGGAGACAGATGGAGACAGAAAGGTTAAATGATGAGAAAAAGATAGGAGGCAGGAAGTCAGGGAGGAGACAGAAGTGATGAGGAGAGAGACAGAAATTGAAATCAGAAAAACAGACTGAGAACAGAGAGACAGAAAAAAACTTGAAATAACCATTAAAAAATACAGTATTGTTTTACCTGCGTCACATTCTGATAGAAGAAAATCAACTTCTTGGATCCGTTCGCAGCGAAGAACTCCTCGATGAGACTGAACTGGAAGAATAGGACATGAATCATCCAGAGTTTGGACTCGGGGAGAAGAGAGGAGACATTAGTTTTAAAACAGACTGTGGGTACGCCATATGTGCTGCCTGCACGAGCCAACATTCGCAGATGATAATCCTGTTTTACGACTACACTAGGGCTGTCCTCGACTAAAGAAATTCTTTGTCGACTAATCGATTAGTTGATTTAATTGACAGAGCTGTGCGCTTTGAAAGGTGGTTAAGACTAGAAAAGCACAATATAAATGTAGTTAATTAACCATCTGTAAAACTGAGTTTCTCCACAATTAATCCTGCAAAAGCACCACTTTAAATCTTGTGTTTACCATAAATGTGCTCAGAAGTTTCTTGGAAATAAGTAATTAAGCATGAATAAGCATAAAAAATGACTAATCAACTAAAGAAGTCTTAGTCGGCTAAGACCACAATGACCAATTAGTCGACTAATCGACTAAGAGGTGGCAGCCCTAGACTACACGATCTGTTCCATGCTTGCGCACCTTAGCACTGCGGGAGTGTGGAGGAAACTGAAGGTCTGCAGTGACAGAAAGACTCAGACTTCATTCCCCATGTAACCAACATGTTCATGTAACATGTAACAACTCCTTTATTATTTTGGATTGGCGACCACGTAAACAACCTCGTAATGCGTAGCGTAAGCTACACTTAAAAACATCACGACATCCCCACACTACACGTCACAACAATAACAAAGGCGCCAAGGCGTAGTACACGGACGTCTATATGCGGTTTTGGATCAGTGACAATAAGTACTTAATTTAAATATCTTTAGAAAACAGACCCACCGTTAACTGCACAATGAATAATATAGATAGATTTTTTTTATTGATCCAAAAAAAATGGGAAATAACAGTGTTGCAGCAGCAAAAATATCAGACACACAGCACACATACAGAGTATACAGTACAGGCCAAAAGTTTGGACACACCTTCTCATTCAATGCATTTCTTTATTTTCATGACTATTTACATTGTAGATTCTCACTGAAGGCATCAAAACTATGAATGAACACATATGGAATTATGTACTTAAAAGTATAAGTAATAATTGAAAAAAAAACATGTCTTATATTTTAGATTCCTCAAAGTAGCCACCCTTTGCTTTTTGATAACTCTGCAAACCCTTGGTGTTCTCTCAATGAGCTTCATGAGGTAGTCACCTGAAATGGTTTTACCTTCACAGGTGTGCTTTGTCAGGGGTTCATTAGTGGCATTATTTCCCTATTAATAAAAAAGCAAAGGGTGGCTACTTTGAAGAATCTAAAATATAAGACATGTTTTCAGTTATTTCACACTTTTTTGTTAAGTACATAATTCCATATGTGTTCATTCATAGTTTTGATGCCTTCAGTGAGAATCTACAATGTAAATAGTCATGAAAATAAAAAGGAAACGCATTGAATGAGAAAGTGTGTCCAAACTTTTGGCCTGTACTGTACATTAAATAATAGGAAACAATATACACTAAATAATAATTGAATACTACACGAGCAATATTTAAAATATATACAATTTGGAAATAAAATGTACAACTGTGTTATGGTTTCAGTGTTTTGCTTTGCATTTTGTTCCGTTTCTGTTACCTGTTGGTTCATTTCTGTTGTCTGTATCCGGTTTTGTAGATTTCTGTTTAGTTTTCTCCCTGTTTATTGTGTTTATCCCCTCTTGACTGTGTCCTGTGTTGTGTCACGTTTCTGTGTTTAGTTGTCCTCAGGTTTTCTGTCTGTGTTCCTGTTTCCTGTTTTATTTTGATAGTCTGCTTTCTGTCTTGTCATGTCTAGCTTTAATTTCGGTGTTTTTTCCGCCTTTGTTGATTGTCCTGCCCCGCCCTGATGTGTTTCACCTGTTGTATCACCTGTCCCTCATTTGTTAATTACCTCATGTATTTAGCCTCTGTGTTCCCTTTGTCTTTTGTCAGATCGTTTTGTGTCCATGCCTGTTCAGTTTGTATCCGTGCTCTTGTGTTTCCTCCCTGTGCTTTGTGTCCATTCCTGCGTCTGTAGTGTTCCGGCCTGTGTTTTTGCCCGTCAGTTTGTGGTTTTGTTTTGTGAGTTTTCCAGTCAGTGTACTGCTATTTTTTGTTATATTAAAACCCTGAGTTCGACCATCTCCTGCCTGCCTGCCTCCCTCTGCAATTGGGTCCTCTTCCTGTCACTCCACACAACAAACTGTTTCAATAGATATAGATAAAGTTAATGTACAAAATGGGGAGTAAAATGTACAACTGTTTCCCTAGTAATGATAGGATGTAGATAAACATATTGTGCAAGGCTGTGCAAGGTGCATTCAGTGCAGTAAAATGTAGCCTACCAAAATATGCCTCCTGGCCGTATGCGTGATACAAATAGTGTAGGGAAACCTTTCTACGCTTTGCGATTTATTTGCGCGTGCCGGCGAGCATCGGATCGGCCGCAGCGCACAGACCGCGTCGCTCGCAGACCGGGCGTGCTACCTTTGTTGTCAGAGACGAGGGTTTCCTCCACCTCCGGCTCGCCCAGAGTCCCGGCGTCCACCAACCTGCCGATCAGGTATTTGTGTCGGGCGTCCAGCGCGGCTCGCCTCTCCTCCTTCATGGCCCTCGCCTGCTTCGCTATCTCTCTCCTCGCCTCGTTGGACAACAGCACGGCCCGTTTACCGGACACCTGGAAGACAGAGCCGTTCTTGAAGACACTGGGCATGGTTATATGTGTGATCATGGCGGTAAGCTAAGACAAAGTCGGAGGTCATTCTGAGTCGATCGCTCCAGCCAGAAGTCGAGCACATTGAAGAACTAGAGACTAGGGCTGTGCTCGATTGAAGAAATTCTGAGTCGACTAAACACTCATTCAATCGTACCGACTAATCGATTAGTTGATTTAATCGACAGATCTGTAAATCTGAGTTTCTCCACTAAGAGTCATGCTAAATGCACCACTTTAATTCTTGTGTTTACCAGAGATGAGCTCGTACGTTTCTTGGAAATAAGTCACCCCGTAAAAAAAAAAAAGACTAATAAAAAAAAAAAATTTAATAACAACAAAAACACCCCATTTTTCACATTTAAACACCACAAGGGAGCAAGCCCTTAACCACGGCAATACCGTGACCCGCTGGAGTCCCGAAAAACTGTCACCATCTAGTTCCCACGCCTGCATCATGGCGCCCCCTGTGTTCGGCTGCCGTTAGCGTTTACTCACCGAGGTGCTGGTGGTCGGGGGCGGAGCAGCTGCCGGAGAAGTCATGTGATTGATGGCTCTCAGGTTCTGGCTTCCTATTCGCCGATGTCCTCTGCCAGCCGCATCTGACGATCGGAGGAGGAAACAAATGATCAAAACTCCCCCCAAAAAAACAGCAGGAATACCTAAATAAGAGTTTCAATATTTTATTGGCTTTTATTGTTTCTAGGCCGCCATAAAACAATGGCTGTCAGCCATACAGCTATGGTAGTTATTAATGTCAATAGGTCAGTCTGGTTTACACATTTCAGTTCTTTCAACCACAAAATGTACTCACACAATAACAGAAAAGCATCCAAACATAAATCACATCTTGAAATGGTTTTAGATGCATTAAATCCATTCATAGGTGTGTGATTAGTTGTGGTAATAGTAGTCGTACTCAGTGGTGTAATCTAATGTATTGTAGTGGGTATACTGTACCAAACACACACACTATACTATATATATATATATATATATATATATATATATATATATATATATATATATATATATATATATATATATATATATATATATATAGTACACACACTACACTACACACACACTACACTACGCACACACTACACTACACACACACACACTACACTACGCACACACTACACTACACTACACACATACTACACTACACACACACTACAATACATTACGCACACACTACACACACACTACGCTACACACACACTACGCCACACACACACTACACTACGCACACACTACACTACACTACGCACACACTACACTACGCACACACTGCACTACGCACACACTGCACTACACTACACTACGCACACACTGCACTACGCACACACTACACTACGCACACACCACACTGCACTACGCTACACACACACTGCACTACGCACACACTACACTACACTACGCACACACTACACTGCACTACGCACACACTACACTACACTACGCACACACTGCACTACGCACACACTGCACTATGCCACACGCCACTACACCACACACCTTTACTACCACACACCACACATAAACCGCACACACACTACTACCACAAATACACTACAAATAAACGCACACACACAACACACCACACAACACACACACACACCACATGCACACACCACTACACAACACTGCACTACACACACAATACTTACGCACACACTGCACTACGCACACACTACACTACGCACACACTGCACTACGCACACACAACACTGCACTACGCACACACTACACTACGCACACACTGCACTACGCACACACTGCACTCAGTGAGGAGCGGGTCGATAAAAGATGAGAAAAGTCTCTGGGCATGTTCTCCAGTGTTAGTTTAGTTTGCTGTCACATTACTCGATCCACTATTTGGGAATACAAATATCTGAAGTGAACGTTCTTTCACAAAACTATGTTGTTACGTATCATTGTATTAAGTGGGTATATGGACATCCTGGAGATTTCTTAGTGGGTATACTGTGTATACCTGCGTATCACGTAGACTACACTGCTGGTCATACTATAATTGCAGTAATATAGGAGTGAAATGGGCAAAACCAGCAGTAAAAGTAGTAGCAACAGATTGAGTCGTCAGCCACATTAAGTGTAACTCGTGTTATAATAGTATTACTGGTAGTTGTAGTTGTAGTGTTACTGCAGAATGACTAAAAATTTATGCAAAACCACCACAAAAAGATTCAGTACGACTAAAAATAGAGGTGAAACGAGCACAAAGAGACACATAACTACTACGTAGAAACATAAAATGGCTAAAAATGTATGCAAAATGAATACAAAAGGGATGCAAAACGACTAAAAGTAGACACCTCGCGACTCTTTAAGTTTGGGTGTCTTGTTCCTGTGTAGACAAAGTGGGAGTCCTCTTAATGGTTTTACTGTGTGTGTGTGTGTGTGTGTGTGTGTGTGTGTGTGTGTGTGTGTGTGACTTGGCAACTAATAACACAACAAAGCTGCCTCCTCTGTGAAAAAGAAACAGAAAAGAAATCTAAGCTTAGTTTTAAGATCCTAAAAACTGACTTTATTATTTACATTCTGTATCATACATTTACACACACAATAGGCTTCATTCACACCAACAAGAGGGACATTTATATTTATAGAAGCTGGATTGTGGATGTAAGAAGTAAGTTTTTGTCTGTACCTTTGCGGAGGTAAAGCAGAGGAGGTCTGGGCCTTGGGTCTTCTACTCCATCCTCCTCTTCCTCCCCCCCAGGGACTCCCTGTCCTCCCGCCTGGAGCTCCGTGTCCGGGGGAGGAGCCGAACCGTTCAGGCCCGGTTCAGAGCTCCGAGCTGGGGGAGAAACCTCAGCTGGAGACTGAGAGTCTGGATCTGCCATCTGAGAGTCAAGACATTCGTTTACTGACTTTATTTCATATTAGAATCATTTAAAGTTGTTGATGACATCAATTACACAGCATAAATCATCTAATTATACCAAGAACCAGGGTTTTAAAGGACAATTCCGGTGCAAAATGAACCTATGGGGTTAATAACATATGTATACCAAGTCGGCCGTTCTCTGGGATCTGTTTTCATGCTAATCAAATGTGTGCTTGAAACAAGCTACTGCAAAAGTGGTGGTTAGCTGCTAACGCTAGCCTTCAGGGCAGAGGGTAAATCTCTATTTCTACACCACTAACAAGGCTAAAAATAGCACCATGTAAACATGAACGCTACTGTCTTTATAATCTATCTTTTTAATAAACTGTCTGTACACATACAAAGTTCTCAATGCTTGGGTTTACATGTAGGGACCCTCATTATGCTACCGTGGAAGTGTGGTGATATTTTGAGCCTTGTTAGTGGTATAGAAATAGAGATTTACCCTCTGCCCTGAAAGCTAGCGTTAGCAGCTAACCACCAGTTTTGCGGTAGCTTGTGTCACTGCCCGATGTGAGTCGAGTGCAGATGTGAGTCGAGCATGCTCAGCTATAAATGGTTTACGGCATAACGTGTCTTACTGACATTTGTGAAATCCATAAAATAATAAACTTTTCTCTTTACATACAATAAGAGAAGATGGAAATCATTTCAAAAACGTGTTAGCTATCTATGATTGTTAGATTGCTAACATTAGCTCAAAACGCCATTCAAGTGACAGCCTTTGTTGTGTTTGATTGCTAACTTGTAGCCAGCAGCAGCAGTCATTTCAAAAACGTTTTAGCTATCTATGATTGTTAGATTGCTAACATTAGCTCAAAACGCCATTCAAGTGACAGCCTTTGTTGTGTTTGATTGCTAACTTGTAGCCAGCAGCAGCAGTCATTTCAAAAACGTTTTAGCTATCTATGATTGTTAGATTGCTACCGTCAGCTCAAAAAGACGTTAGCATCTTGTAGGCTACTTGTCGCAAAATGACGCATGCGCTACTCACATCTGCACTCGTCGCAAAGTGACGCGTGTTGGTTATTAACCCCTAGGTTCATTTTGCGCCAGAACTGTCACTTTACACAACAAACAAGATAAGATATAAACATTTTATTAAGCAAATGTTTGATTCATGAAGCCAATTCACTGTGTACCAAAATAATAAGTTAGTAATATAATGAGCAATATATTAAGCAGCTTTCATTCACAAAATTTAACTTAAGAAATGCAGACCAATGAACGACTGAAATAAAGGACTCATTGAGTCTCATTCTGGATCAGAGAGGAACTGGAAATCTTCACCTTCAACAACCTGAACTGCCCGAGTGCCCTTGAGCCACTGAGCGACCTGCTGGCTGTAGAAGAAGTAGAGAGTCTTGACCTGCTGAACACTCAGAGTCTGCTGCGCCGAAATAAACCAGCCGAGTTTGACAGAGACGCAGAGAAATACAGACTGGCTCTGCAAAGGGAAAGTTTGACTGCTGCCATGGTAACCCTGGCAGAGAGGTGTGTGTGTTTGTATATGTGTGTGTATGTGTGTGTATATGTATGTGTGACTGTGTGTGTATGTATCTGTGTGTGTGTGTGTGTGTGTGTGTGTGTGTGTGTGTATGTGTTTGTATGCGTGTGTGTGTATGTGTCTGTATGCGTGTGTGTATGCATGTGTGTGTATATGTATGTGTGCGTGTGTGTGACTGACTGTGTGTGAGTATGTTTAAGTGTGTCTATGTGTGTGTGTGTGTGTGTGTGTGTGTGTGTGTGTGTGTGTGTGTGTGTGTGTGTGTGTGTGTTTGTGTGACTTGGCAACTAATAACACAACAAAGCTGCCTCCTCTGTGAAAAACAGAAAAGAAATCTAAGCTTAGTTTTAAGATCCTAAAAACTGACTTAATTCCTTACATTCTGTATTATACATTATGTATGCACACAATAAACTTAATTTACACCAACAAGAGGGACATTCATATTTATAGAAGCTGGATTGTGGATGTAAGAAGTAAGACGGGATTTGAATAAAAACCCTCTCTCTCTGACTCTCTGTCTCTACCCACCGGAGACAACTTCACACAAAGAGAGTCAAACCAGTGAAGTAAAAATCCCCTGACATAAAAGTAAAACATATGTATTTAGGCTACTGAACTATAATGACTAATTATTATCATTTATGTATTTCATGATGTATTTCATAGCCATATTCATGTAAAGAGGTGCAAAAAAACAAACAGATGATCAGTCACTCAGGAAGTTAGGCTACAGTTTCCCTCAACTGCAGCCTCCAAGGTTAAAGCAAAACTGGTTGGTTACAAGGAAGCTTTATTTGTTTAGCATTATAATATTCCAACAGCATTCAAAGTGCTTTACACAAAAAGGATTAAAATACAAGAATACAAGTTACAGTATGAAAAAACAGGCATTTTTTCATTTCTGTTTTTAAATCTTCACATTTTTGACAATGAAAAGGAAAAAAACGTCTTGTTTTTCCAATTTTAAACGAAACAAAAATCAAATAACCATTTGTTAAACAAAAAAGGCATTGATAAACAAAAAACTAATGGTTATTTGATTTTCGTTTTAAATTACAACATTTGAAATTGAAATACAAGGCGTTTTTTCCTTTACATGGTCAAAAGGAGAAATTTAAAATGTGCTGTGATTTTTATTTTCTATTTCATATAACAAAAAGGCGTAGCCTACCGGTCCGTGTACTTTTTCGTTCATTCGATTTTCATTTCATAAACTGGTATTAAAAAGCAAAAAACTAATGGTTATTTGATTTTCGTTTTAAAATACAACATTTGAAATTGAAATACTAGGCGTTTTTTCCTTTTCATGGTCAAAAGGAGAAATTTTAAATATGCTGCGATTTTTATTTTCTATTTCATATAACAAAAATAAAATCACACGGAAATAGAAATGAAAAAAGGCTTGTTTTTTCATATTCAGAGACCGGATGTTGTCATTTCCAAGGCAACAGCGCCAGCCTAGACTACCAGTGTTGCTTTTAGCCCAGGCTAGAATTACTTTTTATTTATTCTTGATAATGCTTGGGGGGAATTTAATAATAAATCACGAGCGCTGCGGATTACCAGCTCAGCTAGAGCGGGTAATGCCAGCTCTGCAGACGGACCAGATCAGTCAGCACCGGGGAGCGAACCGGGGGGACCCAGGTAACAGGGCTGGTGGCTAGCTGCTAGCTAGCTGCAGCAGCTAATATTAGAATATTAGACCAAAGAATTTCTAATAAGACCCAGCCCGGAGGTCTGATCCCCATGATCTGATTCCGAACTCCCGGTGACTCTCTGCTAGATCAGCAAGTTTAACGGCAGCAACAGAACATTTTCTGGGATAGGTAACGGTGGCGTAACGGTAACGGTAACGCAGCCTGGGCTGAAAGCAACACTGGTAGGCTCGGCTGGCGCTGTTGCCTTGGAAATTACAACATCCGGTCTCTGTATATGAAAAAACAAGACTTTTTTAATTTCTATTTCCGAGTGATTTTATTTTTGTTATATGAAATAGAAAATTAAAATCAAAGCATATTTAAAATTTCTTCCCATCCCCTGTTGATCTTGAAAAGGAAAACATGCCTTGTATTTTAATTTAAAATGTTGTATTTTAAAACGAAAATCAAATAACCATCGTTTTTTGTTTTTTAATACCTGTTTATGAAATGAAAATCGAATGAACGAAAAAGTACACGGACCGGACCCACTGACCTTCCCAGTACAGTACTGTGAATGGCTTAATCTCTGGTTAGAGTGTCATGATACACATGCGCCGACAGCGGCAAAGGCCCTATTGCAGGTAAAGCAGGTTGTTAAGTCTAAAAGCTCAAATCAAGTCTAAAGTCATTTTGGTCGAGTCGCAAGTCAAGTCTGAAGTCAGCTGTTTGTGAAAGAAACTGTGCAGAAGGACAGAGCAGCAGCAGAGCAGTCCAGATACCAGACATGGGGGACTCGAGTCACATGACTTGACTCGAGTTAGACTCTAAAATAATGACCACCCACGTGTGCCAGACTGCCAGTTCATTTTTACATTAATCTAAAATTAAACACTGCAGTTGTGGAGCGTCTGTCATAGTGTGATTGGTTATGTCGGTGGCATTGATTCTTAATTTCCCACGAAGCTGATCGCGGTTACGTGCCAGTTAAACTTTTCATCTCCAATCCTATCTGTATTTGTGAGAAGTGGCGCTGTCCTGGCTTTATTATGGCGTGTGTGTTCGTGTCGGCCGCTGTCCGTTTCCTAAGGTTCGGAAATGCAAACACTTTTTTTTAAAGGGTGTGCGCGTGTGAGCACCCACGGAGGAAAACATAAATCGGCGCCTATCTCTCTGCACAGAAAATAATAAAGTTTGGCTATAAGGATTACACATCTGACCAGGCAAAGAAAAACACGAACGGCAGTTTGCAAGGTCTGCAGTACAAACATTTCCGACGTCGAATTTCATCAGACACTTAAAGCGGGAGAGATTCGGGTTCCAGTCCCCATATTCAGCTGAACCACTATTTGGACGTTGTCAGTTTTTGGCCATGAATAAGCACACCCTTTTTTTTTTTTTTTTTTTTTTTTTTTTTTTTTTTTTTTTTTTTTTTTTTTTTTTTTTTTTTTTTTTTTTTTTTTCAAACATTAATTTTTTCACTCTTATCATAATACACTGACAAAATCAACATATACTTTCAAACATTCCATGTGATAAGCAAATGTGGTGGGATTCAGCTCCTCCTAAAGAATATGTTTTGTTCTTTAAGAGAAGGAAAAGGTTAAAGGATGTGTTTCTGTCTCATAAAAGTGAGGCATGTTTGAAGAATATTATTTGACTTAGGAACCATTATACTTGAATTGTTTGAAGGAATTTCAGGATTTGATGTCATGTTTGAGACATATTGAACAATGTTGATTTATAAGTTTTAGGCTGTGCTTTTTTATCTGTGTTAATTTAAACTCTTCAGATGTATGTGGACGCAATGTCTATTGAATATTGAGTAAAAAATACAACTAAAACTCCAGCAGTTCATAATCACTGTCATTCGCTTGTTTAAAAATGGAAACTTTGGTATGACTTGACTTGTGACTTGCTTGACCAAAGCTATGACTTGACTTGACTTGCTTGATTGTCACAAAAAATGACTTGCACTTGCTTGAGACTTGAAGGTTAAGACTTGAGACTTGCTTGTGACTTGCCCATGTGTGACTTACTCCCATCTCTGCCAGATACACTGTTGATACTCTGTCAGGTCCAGAGGAACACACAGGGATGATGGAGGACTCCACATCAGGTCTCAACACATCAAACTTTCTGATCCCTCTTAGTAAGACTTCCTCCATCTGATGAGAGAAGACAAGAGAAGAGATAAATGAGTGTCCCTTCATCAGCTGTCAGTGATGCAGCACATCCAGTATAAAGAGCAGCAGAGACTTCAGTCCTGTTCAGACACCAAGTGGAGCGGCTGTGTAGAGCAGCCTGCTTCCTTTCAGCTCTCATGTTAACGTGTTGGAGTGAAGCTCACAGACCTGCAGAGACTTTGGCCATCAAGTCTGTTGACTCTGCAGATTTCACTGAAGTACACAGTGGAAATAAACTGCTGAGAGTCCTGAACGCATCATTACTGCAGGAACAGAGAGACGTTCACTGCTCACTTTAATGATATTACATAAGAAATATGTAAATATGGTTTACTTCTGAAATGTTCTTACAAAACAAATGACAGGACAGATGACACACGCACATACAGTATATATATATATATATATATATATATATATATATATAATATATATATATATATATATATATATATATATATACAGTGTTGGGTAGTAACGGAATACATGTAACGGCGTTACGTATTCAGAATACAAATTATGAGTAACTGTATTCCGTTACAGTTACAATTTAAATAGTTGGTATTTAGAATACAGTTACATTGTTGATTGTTACATGACGATACTTCTCTGTTTCACAAGTTTATTCACTCTGAATAAATTAAGGCAACTTTATCGCATTTGCCAGAAGCCCCGATATGAAATAGATAAAAATAGCTCCGTGATCAGTCACAATGGAGTCAGAACCGGCACGACAGAATAACACGGCAGGAATAAGTTTCTATCTTGGAAATTCAAACAGCATTTCACATTAAAGAATGAACAGGGAGAACGAAATATAACTGTGCAGTGCAGCCTCTGCTTGCCAGCAACCAACCTCCTTTCAGCGTCCAAATTACTCCACCTCCAACCTGAAGAAGCATCTTAAAGTAAGCTATTTTTTAATTAGCCAAGGGTAGTCGTCTGCTGTAGTTTTACTGGTCACCTTGCTATTTTAACATTGACGTGCGACTTTACATTCTCCTCGGTGCTGATTTACTAGCTCCAGAGCCGTTTAAAGACTGACTAGCCCCGTTTGACATGCTAGCTAACGTTAGCTAAAATTAGCTCGTAGCTCAGAACGCGGTTAGATTTTTGTAGTATTCAGTTCGGGACAACCAATACAATAATCTGCTTGTTCAGGTACACATTCAGCCAGTTGGAATGAAAATAACACACCATAATATGCCTGTTTAGTAAGCTGTATGTGATAGTCGCATTCCTACACTTATAAAACGCAATTCAATGTGGAAGTAATCCTGAAGTAATCCAAGTATTCAGAATACGTTACTCAGATTGAGTAACGTAACGGAATACGTTACAAATTACATTTGTGGGCATGTATTCTGTAACGAAATACGTTTTGAAAGTATCCTTCCCAACACTGTATGTATATATATATATATATATATATATATATATATATTAGGGCTGTCAAAATAATGCATTCATTTCGATTAATTAATCAGAGAAAAAATAACGCGTTAAAAAATAACGCAGATTAATCCACTCCATATTGAAATTTGTCCAAGATCCGTTCCAGCCACCATTCGACTGTAAAATGGAGGGAGACGAGAAGGTGCTTCCTGCATCATTGATTGGAACTAGGGGTGGGCGATATATATTGTTTACGATAATATCGTCATTGTTGTTTTAACGATGTGCAAATTGACATTATCGAGTATTTAAATTACTTAGAAAAAAACACTTCAAAACAAGCATTGGAACGCTACACATTCACTCATGTCAACAAAGATGGCAGCGCGCGATTGTGCTGCAGCTACTAGCTCTCCTGTCGGTGTATATGTATATAAGTACAGCCACACTGAACTAATCAATACAGGACTACAATACAACACAGCCGTTACGAGAGCCTTCCAGGCGGCTCATAACATCCCGGAGGACGTAGCCAGACCGGGCGCTCCAGGTTGTTGTCGGCGCTAGCACGCCGAGCTAGCTACCGGCAGGATGAGAAAATAACAAGGCAGAGCAGAGGACTGCATTTTTGTGCACAATGAATGGAGTACCGACCGCAGGATCGTTTTCCAGCACGTCTCACCTGACCTGGAGCCCTGTCGGTAATATACAGGCCATTTCATTTACCACGAAAACGGCACACTGCCGTCTACATAGCTCCCGATGCTAACATTGGCACAAGTTTGGCTCACTGCTAACCATAGGGAACAAACTGCAGCACGATCACCTGGAAGGGATACAGGGGACTTTAACAAGGCGTCCTTAAAGTCTGTACTCCCTAGCTTTTTCCAGCATGTAGATTGTGTTACTAGAGGGAAGAACACACTAGACCATGTATACTCTAACATCAAAAAAGCACACAGAACTGCTCCTCTCCCTCACCTGGGCCAGTCAGATCACATCCTACTCCTGATCCCAGCATAAATTAGTCAGATCACATCCAACTATTCCTGATCCCAGCATAAATCCCGGTCAGAAGGACTATACAGCCAAGTAGAAGGACTATCAGAACCTGGCCTGACACTGCCCTGTCCCAGCCCGACGACTGCTTCCAATAAGGACATGTTTGTGTGCAATATGTTACAGAACAGAGCCCTTTGTTTATTGTTATGATTTCATCTTGCTTGTATGCTGCACAATTTACATTACAGCAGAGGTGAACAACTGAATGTGCACTCAGAGTTCAATGTTCCTACACTAGTTCAATTAGTATTAGTATTTTGTCTTTGAATTGTTTTTACTTGAATACTTACATTTTAAAGAAAATAAATAAGAACTGTTTTCATTCAACATTGTGCCCATTATTATCATCAGTGAATAAGTAACTCAGACTTTTAAAAACACATTTTTAAAGGATATCGTCTAATTATCGTTATCGTCAAAATCGGAAAAAATATCGAGATATTATTTTTTGTCCATATCGCCCACCCCTAACTGGAACATTTACTTGTAAAACCGAGTTTTAACAGTCTGCAGCTGCCGTTGTCGGAAAAACAACACAGATGGTACGTTCAATGAAGCTGGGAAACTACAGCCTCGTGGTGCATTCGTAGTTGTTGTTAAATGTCCTTTTCCCATCTAGTGGTTGTTTTTGTCGTTCAACAGCAATTTACTAGTGAAATAAGTTATTGTTATAGTTATTACATTATTATTAAATCATTTAATTTTGACCATATGGCCTTAATAATAAACAAGCCGTTCTTTAATGTCGCCGACTGTTGTTTAGTACCCTTTTTTTTTCTTTTAACTTTCTTAAAAAGTCTCTCTCTCTCTCTCTCTCTCGATACAAAGATTGAACAGCTGTGATTAAAGGACTTCAGCAGAGCTTCTGTTCTGTTCAGAGTCTAATTTCTTCAGTGTCTTTTCTATGTCCATATATACACGAGGAAGCAAAGCATATAATATGTAAAGAAGGAAACTCCGCAGAAGCCGACCGACTAAATATCTAAAAATATACATTTACGAAACTACTGCGCTTAAATTAAACAATTCAGGGAGATTGAAAGTTAATGTTACTTAGGTAATTTATATTTTAGGTCATACGACAGAGGGAGAGACATGTACGCATCATATGCCTATTCTTGTAGAATAGTGGTTGTAATTGATCTTCATTGTAAATTTCCTGAGTAACATCAGGCTGTGTTCTGCTCACTTTCAAGGCAAAGAGTACAACTGTTGATTTGTGCAAATAATTAGTAGCCTAACTCCTTGAATGGTATTATTATGACGGTTTCAATTCAGAGCAGTGGTCAGTAAATGTAGATTTTTAGGCTACTTACGCATTCAGTCGGTCTGCGATTGTCTGCCTCGCTTTCTCTCGCTGTTTCATTATAGCAGCAACGTTCCTTTTTTTTTTTTTACAAATAATGTGTTTTACGTTGTCATACTTCAATGAGAAGCTCTCACTCAGTGTAAATAATGCATAATGAGTATTCTCCTTTTGAGAATCATTAAATCTGTGATTGATTTTGCGGTCTGTTAAAGTAAGCCGTGAATGCGCATCTATCTGAATTACTTCAGCCTGGCTAGACCTAGTCGCTCCTCTTGAGCCTGGCTTGACCTCGCTTTATCGGTTATTCTGGATTTACAAGTTCTACTTTTGTGCCATACCCCCCAGATTTTAAGTTGGACAGTTTGATGTTGTGATGCTGTCTGCTGTAATCTACATGTATTTCCTGCAGACATGAACACAACAACAGCTGTCTTCACATCAACTCAAACACATGATAACAACAAGCATCTGGCTCATCTGATTGGCTGTTTTCTTTCTCTGTGTCCAATCCTGTCACCATTCTCCTCTCAAAGCTTCACTGAGAAGGTTGGAGGGTTACAGGAAATACTGGATCTTTGCTTTGATACTAACTGTGTTAAGTGCAATACTGCTGAAACCAGCATGGACTGAATCCAACCCTCTACTTACTCAAGTGTATCCAGTCTACATTCTGGACTCTCCTTCAGATCACACAGCTGCTTCACGTCTGAATCCTTCATGTTGTTGTCCCTCAGGTCCAGCTCTCTCAGATGGGAGGGGTTGGACTTCAGAGGTGAGGTCAGAACAGCACAGCTGATCTCTGACAAACTGCAGCTCCTCAATCTGAATGAAGAATAAATTATGTAACTTTAAAAGACAATGTTCCTGCTTGAATTCATTTAATGTTTAATAATCTTTTCAGATCTGAAGGTTTTGAATGTAGACATTTTTTTGAACAGAAACTCCAAACACCTGAATCCACCAGCATGCAGGTTAAAAACTGAAAAAACAATAGTGAAAAAGATCATTTTAAGGACAACGTGCTAGTACTTCAATAAAATGTGGTGATTTAACCTCTTAAACACTGCCCGCTTCACCAATGGGCCCATCTATACTAACGAAATAACGTCACATTTAAATCTCGCGAGATATTGTTGATTGAATGAGCTTATCCCCTGTGTGTTGGCCGCCTAGACGAAGGACGCTGGAACACCAAGCAGAAGCGGAGGTTGCTCAAGACGTTGGTCATTAAGTTAGCAGGCCCATCTAAGGATGCAAAAAATACAACCTCATGGTTGAACACAAACCCCTCTAGAAGTAGGAAAGAGTTGCACTCATCCAGACTAGTTAGTTTAGGGTTTCCACTAAATACATGCACACCGCTGCCCAGTCTCCCCTTTGAGGGTGTGCAACTGGAACAGTGACAGTCATCACTCACAAAGTCATGGCAACCAAGCAAACAACAGCATGAGTACAGCAGTCTCTCCTCAGGCAGAGTGACAAACAGCGTTGAAAGCCGTGACATGAAACCACACTCACACGGGTCCTGTAAAATATGACAGCATTATGGACACTGAATTTGCTGAATTAACTGTTTTTTAGACCCCAGATCAGAAAAGAAGCTAACGTTAGTGAACCCTGCACTCCCTCTGACACCCTGCTGCAGGAGACGTTGTATTCCCTGACACGTTACCGTTTAAAACGTTAGTGGGGATGCATACCGCTCAACATTTAAAAACTTAGTAATGTTTCCTCAGCATTTGGTTTTGTTGTTAAACTGTATTTAAAGTGAGCTGTGATGTTAAATTACCTGCTTCAGGTAACGGCACCCTACAGTACTTTTAAAGATTTATTTTTACATTAGTCACTTAGACACCATCACAGGTGGAAAAAAAGCAAACCCTTTAAGATAGTCTTTTAGTGTGACCTCAACTTTCACAAGATATTAATCTCAGCACAGTAAAGTAAAAAAAATGGTATCTGACCTTAGAGTCTGCAGTTGACAGTGTGGAATCTCCAGAAAACTACAAAGCTGCTTCATTTTGGAATTCTGCAACTCGTTTCCATCTAGCTCCAGCTCTCTCACATGGGAGGGGTTAAACTTCAGAGATGAGGCCAGAGAAGCACAGCTGATCTCTGACAAACTGCACCCCCGGAATCTGAATAAAGTGAATAAATTATACATAATTTAATACATTTATAATCAAATCAATGTGTTTAGGTTTCAAATGTGTAGCTTTCTACAGACATCAAAATGTCATCACAACATTCATAAAACTATTCATGTCAACACAGATTAATAACATGCTGCTGATCTCAGTCTCGCCTGTGATTAGAAGATCAATACTATGCTGATCCTTTTAACAGTTGTGCGTTCTGAAGACTCAATTTCAATGAGACAGCTAATTTGACAGCTGTAGCTAACCTAGCTAATGGCAGCTAATTACAATTAGCAGTTAGTTTTGCAACAAGTAACATTAGCCTAAAGCTAATTGTATCCGTCCAAATCTCATTAAAAGTCATCTCAGTATTGTCGTCAAACTGCCCTATTAGTTTTGACATCTTAATGACAAGTCCAAATGCTTACCCTTTACTTGAGGTCAAGGAAGAATATTCATGACACAAGTATAATGGTCTCATGACAGTAAATGTAAAAACCAACCACTTGATGACAACAAGTCTGTTGTGTCTGCCTAGAATATTTATGGCAGGCAAGTTGTCAAAACAACACAACAATGCAAACTTTGCATTTAAAGTGTCATAATTTACTGAATGGCACTTGAATGAATGAATTCAAAAAGACTCATGTTCATAACAGGTGTCATGTTATAGTTATGATGGTGTCATGTCAGTCTTTTGCACACCCCTTCAAATAGTGTTACCACTAGAGTTGGGTATCGTTTGGGTTTTTTCCGATACCGGTTCTAAAACGATACTTTTAAAACGGTGCCAGTGCCTAAACGGTGCCTGAACCAAAATATATATAATATATTTATAATGTATAGAAACGGAGAAACGGAGGGTTGCTGGTTCATGTCCCGATACAGACCAAAGTATGGTGGTGGACCGGTAGCTGGAGAGGTGCCAGTTGACCTCCTGGGTCTGCCAAGGTGCTCTTGAGCAAGGCACTGAACCCTCAACTGCTCTGGGTGCCTCTCCATGGGCAGCTCCCTCATTCTGACATCTCTCCATTAGTGCATGTAGAGGGACTGAGCATGTGTGTGTAATTTAGGACTGTGTGTAATGTCTAATAATAACAATAATAAATATCCCTTGCGGGATTAATAAAGTATAAATTATTATCTTATTTCTGCCCTGAGGACAGAGGAGGGATCATCGAGGTTATTATAGTTTGCATTTTTCATTAGTTTTTTATTTTCATTTCGTTGACTTTTTGTTTTCAAATTCAGTTTAGTTTTCAATTAGTTTTAAAAGCGAGTTTGATAGTTTAGTTTATTTTTGGAAAATTATTATTTTTAGTCTCTTTTGTAATATGGGTTGTTTGTCATACAATTTTAGAAATATGTATTCAACAATAACACCAGTAAATAAAATGAACATATATGATGAGCACAAATATGTAAAAAGTCTACACTACACGCCGCCGCAAGTGCAATATGTGTAAGTGCCAGGAAAAAAACTAAATAACCAGAATAAAGAAGACATACATGAACAGGTGTTTTGAACTTTGGTTCGAGTAAAGTGGCGAACTTTTTGAAGTCAAACGACTCACACAGTTGTGTAATCATCCCAGTATCAACACACATATTAACCCCCCCTTCCCCCGCTTTTGGAGTTCCTGCATATTTACTAACCAGCAGCTATTGGGTCGCCGGTGGAAGCCCGCCTATAGTGTTCTGTCATGCGGTTGTCTCGGTCATGCTGCCTGGCACTGTACCCATACATCCATGCACTTTACCCATACATATATGCCCTGTACCCTTACATGCATGCCCTGTACCCATACATCCATGCCCCGTACCCATACATCCATGCCCCGTACCCATACATACATGCCCTGTACCCATACATACATGCTCTGTACCCATACATACATGCCCTGTACCGGGATATGCTTCTGTTTCGGGGAAAGGGGGCTTTGCGTTCTCCTTTATCTTGTTAAGGTAAGCTAGTTTAGCCTCCTAGTGCACACTTCTCAAATGTACTTTCAAATTCGTGGGAACTTTCCCTTTAATAAATTGTCCACATATTTAACCACCTTCCTTGCTTTTATCTGACACACATACAGTGCAGGCCAAAAGTTTGGACACACCTTCTCATTCAATGTGTTTCTTTATTTTCATGACTATTTACATTGTAGATTCTCACTGAAGGTATCAAAACTATGAATGAACACATATGGAATTATGTACTTAACAAAAAAGTGTGAAATAACTGAAAACATGTCTTATATTTTAGATTCTTCAAAGTAGCCACCCTTTGCTTTTTTATTAATAATGGAAATAATTCCACTAATGAACCCTGACAAAGCACACCTGTGAAAGTAAAACCATTTCAGGTGACTACCTCATGAAGCTCATTGAGAGAACACCAAGGGTTTGGAGAGTTATTAAAAAAATGCATCCATTAGTGCATGTAGAGGGACTGAGCATGTGTGTGTAATTTAGGACTGTGTGTAATGTGTAATAAAAACAATAATAAATATCCCTTGCGGGATTAATAAAGTATAAATTGGACCAATTGCTTGGACCAATTCTATTCTCCCTATATATGCTTCCTCTAGGCAATATTATTAGAAAACACTCAATTAACTTTCACTGTTATGCGGATGACACCCAATTATACTTGTCAATCAAACCAGATGAAACCAGTCAGCTAGCTAAATTTCAAGCATGCATTAAGGATATAAAATCCTGGATGACCTATAATTTTCTGATGTTAAACCCTAACAAAACTGAAGTTATTGTACTGGGACCTAAACACCTCAGAACTTCATTATCTAAAGATATAGCTACTCTGGATGGTATTGCCCTGGCCTCCAGCACTACTGTTAGAAATGTAGGAGTTATCTTTGATCAGGATATATCCTTTAATGCCAATCTAAAACAAACCTCAAGAACAGCCTTTTTTCATCTTCGTAACATTGCCAAAATTAGGAATATCCTGTCTCAAAACGACGCTGAAAAACTAGTCCATGCATTTGTTACGTCTAGGCTGGACTACTGTAATTCCCTACTGTCAGGTTGCTCAAATAAGTCTCTTAAGACTCTCCAGCTGATCCAGAATGCTGCAGCGCGTGTTCTCACAAGAACTAAGAAAAGAGATCATATTTCTCCTGAATTAGCTTCTCTGCATTGGCTTCCTGTTGAATCCAGGATTGAGTTTAAAGTCCTTCTCTTGACCTACAAAGCTCTAAATGGTCTAGCACCATCATATCTAGAAGAGCTCCTAATACCCTATTGTCCCACTAGAGCACTGCGCTCCCAGAATGCAGAGTTACTGGTGGTACCTAGAGTCTCTAAAAGTAGAATGGGAGCCAGAGCCTTCAGTTATCAGGCTCCTCTCCTATGGAACCAGCTCCCGATCTGGGTTCGGGGGGCAGAAACTGTCACCTCATTCAAGAATGAACTTAAAACTCTCCTATTTGATAAAGCTTATAGTTAGGGAGTGAGGAGTTGCAGTGTTCACCTAACTGGCCCAACTGCTTCTCTTCAAAGTAGAGGGAGGCAGGCCAGCCAAGCCCGATCCGGCAGGGGGAGAGTTCTAAGCCCGAAAAAGCTACCTCTCCTTATGACCTGTCTCCCTTAGTTACCTGTTATAGTTACGCTGTTATAGTTCTAGACTGCCGGGGGACCTCCTTCCTTTGACCCACTGAGCTGCTCTCTCCTCTCCCTTCCTATTACTGTTACTATTACTATTACTATTTATGTGCAGCCCGTCCCAGAAATGCTTGGTACTAATCCTAGCTTCTGGGGAGTTTACTCCCCGGAGTCCTTATGCTTTTTCCCCCCAGCGTATTTCCTTGGAGAACGTTGGCACCAAGATCCTGGTTCCAGCTGTCGCCGTGGTCCTGCTGCACTCCCTGCTGAGCTCAGCGGTGCCCTGCAATGTCATGCTGCGTCCTGCTGAACCCTGCTGCTTCCTGCTGAACCCTGCAGCTTCCCGCTACATCCAGTCACTGTTCCATTATTAATGTGACTACTATCGCCACTGTTCATCACACCCCCAACCGGCTCGTCAGACACCGCCTACCAAGAGCCTGGGTCTGTCCGAGGTTTCTTCCCAAGAGGGAGTTTTTCCTCGCCACTGTCGCACTGCTTGCTCCTGAGGGAATTACTGTAATTGTTGGAATTGTTGGGGCTTTGTAAATTATAGAGTGTGGTCTAGACCTACTCTATCTGTAAAGTGTCTCGAGATAACTTATGTTATGATTTGATACTATAAATAAAATTGAATTGAATTGAATTAAATTATTATCTTATTTCTGTCTTGTCTACTTATGTCTTGACGGTAACTTTTTTTTTTAAAGTTGTCGTAGCTAATTTGTACAGCGATACAATCGTTTCAATAAGTTATGATGTGTAATGTGTTCCATTTTTAAATATATTCAATTGATCAATAAATTGTAAGTTCCGGACAACTTACTGAAGATTTCTTTATCTAGCGTTGAATTATATCTGCCAAAAGAGACTTTCCCCCAAAATAAATCCTCCAATAAAAGTTTTTAGGACATGCTGCTTAAAAATCCATTTGGTTACTTCTAATCTAAGGACCTCCTTTAGGGAAGTCCTTTTGTTGATGTCATATTGCTGATTCCGCTCTTATTTTTTCAGTGCGCATGCGCCGATGAGAGTGGCAGCCTTTTTCAGTAGCTCCATCTGTTATGTGTCTTTTTAGTCTTTTATACCTTTTTTTCCATTGCAAACTTTTTATATCTCTTTTATGCATCGCACAGATATCTGTATAACCTATGGATATGGCTATTAGTAGTCTTCAACACAGCAGTAAGAACCTAATTTACTCAAGGGAAGAACTGCTTTAACTGAGGACAATGGGACACGCCGGACATGCTTGCACGTTTCACTCGATCCTGGAGGAACTAAGGCGACAATACCGAGGATGCAGAGCTAGAGCTAAAAAGCTTCAATACCACACAAAGGGGGATGGGAGAAATTGACTTTTCAGCATGAGCCTGTCTCTCTCAACCCCTACCATTATATCACTTTGTCTGCTGTACAACTGTCTTATAGGCTCTATTAGCCCTCCTACACACTCTGGGCAATGGTCATAACATCTACATCTTATAACTTAATCCCTATTATATTATATATTGTTCTTATTCATAGCCAGTTAATATTTCATAGTTACTATTTATTAATAATCTATTGCACTGAGAACCTTGGGATTTCTCTCTGGCAGAAACAAGACATGACCGGTCTATACCACAAAGGAACACATAATATGCTTGCCCCTAATTTAATTTTAAACCAGATTTTATCACATTGAGTGAAGTTCTATTTGATTATGACTTACAGTCCAGGCCAAAAGTTTGGGCACACCTTCTCATTCAATGCGTTTCCTATTTACATTGTAGATTCTCACTGAAGGCATCAAAACTATGAATGAACACATATGGAATTATGTACTTAACAAAAAAGTGTGAAATAACTGAAAACATGTCTTATATTTTAGATGAGACTGCAATTTGCACGAGCTCACCAAAATTGGACAGTTGAAGACTGTAAAAATGTTGCCTGGTCTGATGAGTCTTGATTTCTGTTGAGACATTCAGATGGTAGAGTCAGAATTTGGCGTGAACAGAACGAGAACATGGATCGGTCATGCCTTGTTACCACTGGGCAGGCTGGTGGTGTAATGGTGTGGGGGATGTTTTCTTGGCACACTTTAGGCCCCTTAGTACCAATTGGGCATTGTTTAAATGCCACAGCCTACCTGAGCATTGTTTCTGACCATGTCCATCCCTTTATGACCACCATGTACCCATCCTCTGATGGCTACTTCCATTAGTCTTTTTTGTAATATGGGTTGTTTGTCATACAATTTTAGAAATATGTATTCAACAATAACACCAGTAAATAAAATGAACATATATGATGAGCACAAATATGTAAAAAGTCTACACTACACGCCGCCGCAAGTGCAATATGTCATCCCAGTATCAACACACATATTAACCCCCCCTTCCCCCGCTTTTGGAGTTCCTGCATATTTACTAACCAGCAGCTATTGGGTCGCCGGTGGAAGCCCGCCTATAGTGTTCTGTCATGCGGTTGTCTCTGTCATGCTGCCTGGCGCTGTACCCATACATCCATGCACTTTACCCATACATATATGCCCTGTACCCTTACATGCATGCCCTGTACCCATACATCCATGCCCCGTACCCATACATACATGCCCTGTACCCATACATACATGCTCTGTACCCATACATACATGCCCTGTACCCATACATACATGCTCTGTACCCATACATCCATGCCCCGTACCCATACATACATGCCCTGTACCCATACATACATGTCCTGTACCCATACATACATGCCCTGTACCCATACATCCATGCCCCGTACCCATACATACATGCCCTGTACCCATACATACATGCCCTGTACCCATACATACATGCTCTGTACCCATACATACATGCCCTGTACCGGGATATGCTTCTGTTTCGGGGAAAGGGGGCTTTGCGTTCTCCTTTATCTTGTTAAGGTAAGCTAGTTTAGCCTCCTAGTGCACACTTCTCAAATGTACTTTCAAATTCGTGGGAACTTTCCCTTTAATAAATTGTCCACATATTTAACCACCTTCCTTGGTTTTATCTGACACACATACAGTGCAGGCCAAAAGTTTGGACACACCTTCTCATTCAATGTGTTTCTTTATTTTCATGACTATTTACATTGTAGATTCTCACTGAAGGCATCAAAACTATGAATGAACACATATGGAATTATGTACTTAACAAAAAAGTGTGAAATAACTGAAAACATGTCTTATATTTTAGATGAGACTGCAATTTGCACGAGCTCACCAAAATTGGACAGTTGAAGACTGTAAAAATGTTGCCTGGTCTGATGAGTCTTGATTTCTGTTGAGACATTCAGATGGTAGAGTCAGAATTTGGCGTGAACAGAACGAGAACATGGATCGGTCATGCCTTGTTACCACTGGGCAGGCTGGTGGTGTAATGGTGTGGGGGATGTTTTCTTGGCACACTTTAGGCCCCTTAGTACCAATTGGGCATTGTTTAAATGCCACAGCCTACCTGAGCATTGTTTCTGACCATGTCCATCCCTTTATGACCACCATGGACCCATCCTCTGATGGCTACTTCCAGCAGGATAATGCACCATGTCACAACGCTCGAATCATTTCAAATTGGTTTCTTGAACATGATAATGAGTTCACTGTACTAAAATGGCCCTCAAAGTCACCAGATCTCAACCAAATAGAACATCTTTGGAATGTGGTGGAACGGGAGCTTCGTGCCCTGGATGTGCATCCCACAAATCTCCATCAACTGCAAGATGCTGACCTCTCAATATGGGCCAACATTTCTAAAGAATGCTTCTAGCACCTTGTTGAATTAATGCCACCAAGAATTAAGGCAGTTCTGAAGGCGAAAGGGGGTCAAACACGGTATTAGTATAGTGTTCCTAATAATCCTTTAGTTGAGTGTATAGTCAAAAACAAAACGTTAGTTTCAGTAAAGTTAGTAGCAGTTCTCTTACTTTGTGCCTGAGGGTCCAGGTTCATTACTGAAGACTTCAGGAAGACCTTTGGACCGGTCACTCTTCGTAGACTGACAGTCAGATCCTTCAGACTCTGCTCCGTCCTCCTCTTCCTCGACATCACTCATCTTCTGATCCGGAGTCAGTCTGAGAGGTCAAAACAGTAAGACAGACTGTGAGCTCACAACATTTACAAAACAACAAGATTGAACAATGTAAGACAGATAATATTCTGATTCTGCATTTATAGTCATCACATTTTAGTGCTTTCAAGTCTGCAACATGTTCCTGATATCCCAGCATGCATTGAATTAACACCTTATAATGCAGAAAGTACACAAATGACAAATCCGGCACAAGTCTTTCTAAACTATCTTTTTGATAAACTGTCTGTACACTTACAAAGTTCTTAATGCTTCGGTTTACATGAACATAGAAATAGCGATTTCATTTTACCTTCACATGCCCCGACAACTAGCGCTATAAGCTAATTAGCGGTTTGCGCTAAAACTGGTCACATTCGATTAGCATGAAAACATATCCCAGAGAACGGTCAAACTCTGTACACGTGTTATTAACCCCTAGCTTCATTTTGCACTGGATTTGTCCTTTAAGTAAAGGAACTGGACTTTGGGGTCAAGCCCCCCCCCCTTGTTCGTTCTTGACCTTCAGGAACAATATATGGTGTAGAATATAAATTTGTTAGTAGCAGTTCTCTTACTTTGTGTCTGAGGGTCCAGGTTCTTTACTGAAGTCTTCAGGAAGACCTTTGGACCAGTCACTCTTCGTAGACTGACAGTCAGATCCTTCAGACTCTACTCTCTCCTCCTCTACCTCGACATCACTCATCTTCTGATCTGGAGTCAGTCTGAGAGGTAGAACAGTAAGACAGACTGTGAGCTCACAACATTTACAAAACAACAAGATTGAACAACGTAAGACAGATCATATTCTGATTCTGCATTTAGAGTCATCCTTTTTTAGAGCTTTCAAGTCTGCAACATGTTCCTGATATCCCAGCAAGCATTGAATTAACCTAATAATGCAGAAAGTACACAAAAGCCTAAAAACAAATTATCTTAAAGACTGAAAAAGAGCGGGGCTGAGCTCCTAGGCATGCAGGTGCAGAGCTGAGGTGCCAGTTTTCTATATTTCAATCAGGAGAGAATTCTTTGCAATTATGAACATATTTATTGTACATACAACATGTAAATGTACGAGTCTCTGGAGATTGGACTCCATCGAACCCAAATATCCTAAAGGGTTTAAGGAACCCAAACAAATCCCCTGATGGAGTCCAGACACTGGTGGTGGAGAATAAATAGAGGGACCATCAACAGCCAAGCCGAGATGCAACCCAGGTCCGCGGTGACCACCGGTGGCAGAAGGGGAGGAGGCGGACGCCTCTATTTCCTGAAACGACAACTGCCAACCGTGGAAGAGAGAGCAGATTTAAAGCAGGGTATCAAGCTGTGATAGGCTCGTCGACAAATGGCGACCCTGATTGGTTTAACTAACAACAACACAGCTGTTCTGATTACTACTGACAAGTGCGCGTACGGGAAACAGCTTATCATTATGAGTGATGGAAAAGTGAATGAAGTCTTCCTTTAAGAATTTACGCTGAGCTTCATTTCAATCAGGAGAGACTTCTTTGCAATTATGAACATATTTATTGTACATACAACATGTAAATATGCGAGTCTCTGGAGATTGGACTCCATCGAACCCAAATATCCTAAAGGGTTTAAGGAACCCAAACAAATCCCCAAAAAGGACAATTAGTGAGAAAACTAGTTGGCGCATACATACCCTCATGAGCCGCAGGACTCTGCAGACGAACGAGAAAGCAAAGTTGACATAAAAGTACAATAACTAGCCTACCAAAAGCAGAAAGATTACTGCCCACACCATGAAAATAAAAATTTCCGGCCACCGCCTAATCAAATTAAAACTCGGCACTCGCCGGTGTAAGCAAAACAAAACCTCGGCATACGACCGGGCAAAATAAATATGAAATAAAATAATTCGGTGCCCACCGGATACAAACCAAACCTCGGCATCACCCCGGCGCGAATAGTAAACCATGGATCTTGCCCATCCACAGCAATAGACCTGTGAAAATAAATGCAAAATAAGAAAGGCAAATAAAAGACGGCGACAGCCGTAACCACCAAACTTCGGCAACTGCCGGAGCAAAACCAAACCTCAGCCACGCCGGGCGGCGGAACATAAGAAAGGCAAATAAAAATCTGCCACGGGAACAGTGGCGAACTAAAAGCAAAATAAGAAAGGCAAATAAAATCGGCAATGGGAAGGGGAAAAATAAGAAAGGCAAAATAATAAATGTAACTACAGATGTAACGAAGGCACACAGCCGTTTACAACATCATGCAATAACAGGCACCAAGCCGGTTCAAGAGCCACGCATAGGCTATTATGCCTGAAGCCTGATGCACTACGGCCGATGCAGGTATAAGCAGCTTGACAGCGCATGATGCGATTACAATGGATAAGACTGACAGAAGCCCACAAAATACACCACCACCAGTTATATGCAAGCATACCCACCATTATGGTTTCAGGGATCTCTGGTTCCGAGAACGTTATCGACATCCGGACGGATGTAGGATGCGTAGGCAGAGGATGACCATCGTCCCAGTTGTTGCAGAGACGTCCTCGACATGCCCTGATTAGCCGCCGTAGTAGCAGCTCCTATTCTAAATGAATGCCCAGAATAATGCTGGGTGGACATCTTAGCTTTGAGGAGGACTGCATTCAACTGCTGATTAAACCAACATCTATGCATAGGGAAGAACCCAGGAATCAGAAAGAGTGGAGCGAGGGAATCAGTGCGTGGTCTAAGTGACAAATAACTAATCATAGATTTGAATGGACAGAACTGTGAGTCTGTGCGAGCAACCACAATAGAACAGGCGCCACCTCTTTTAGAATGCTTAAGTTTCAAGCAATAATGACTAGCATGAAATACCAGATCAGAGAATGTAATATCTCTACTGGAGTTGAATGATTTTGACTGCGTAGTGAATTCCCCGCACCTAAGGAAAGCATAGAAAGCAACCATAAACACAGCCTCAAGTAACATGTCAGTATACGCGGAAAATACCCCCTGCCTAAGAACACCCACCAATTTATGCAATATACCCAAAGTAATAGGTTGCCTATGGTCGGGGGAAGAAGGGTGAGCTTTATTGATACCCTTCAAAATTAGTTTAACAGCCGGTAGAAAATAAGCTAGGAAACGATGGATCATAACACCTGATATTAAATTGGATGCCGGCCAGTAACCCCCTCGTATATTGGGGTTTAAAGTGCCGAGTATCAGTACAATAACAAATAAAAGCACAAACACTAGTAAGGAGAACAGGTTTAAGGGGGACACCAATAGACACACAGAATAAAGCAAAAGTACACCACGCACAAATCATATGTTTTCAGAGTAGACACAGCTAAGCCTTTCCTCATATACTCCTAGCCGCTACTAAATAAGCATCACAGGGATTAGGAATCAATACACTGCTAGCTCCGGTGAGACGGTAGCACTACTGGTACAGGCCAGGCTGCCGGGCAGAGGCTCCAAAAGGTCTGAAAATGAAAGCGAGACAAAGCATCAGCCACAGAGTTATGATGTCCCGGAACGTGGCGAGCAGTAATAATAAAAATGGCGTGACAGACGACCAGGTGATGCCCCTCATCAGAGGCATTATCTGACAACATGTTGAGCGCCCCTCTATTAATAATGTCAACCACACTCTGATTATCACACAGGACTGAAATCCTCTTCCGTGTCCACAGACCGCCCCAGACGCGGCAAGCTATAGCAATCGGGTAAATCTCATATAGAGCAATGGAATCCGCCGGGGAAAAGTGGGAGGCCAGTGGCCAGCAAACACACTTGCCAAAAAAATACCCCCAAACCCCTTGGAAGGGCAGCATCCGTGTAAAACCTCAACGAATCAGAAGAATATACTACGTCGTCGTAGAAAAACGAAATGCCATTCCAGTCATCCAGAAACGCAAATCAGACCGGCACCCGTCATCCAGGGACAACACATCATGCAACCCAGGCACCGAAGATGTCAAATCCAGCAACCGGGATATAAAAGAGCGCCCCTGCGGAATAACGCGCATAGCGAAATTCAAATGCCCCAGCAATGAGAGCAACCGCCGCTTAGTAACAAGACACTCAGGCACAAAGGACGCAAGCAATGCGCCGAATGCGTTCCAACTTCTCACCCGGAAGGGACGCTTCCATGCGCGCCGCAGTGAAGTATGCAAACCAACCGCGTAACCGGACCAACAGTCTTAGCCTCAGACAGAGGGACACCGAGGGAAAGAAAACACCGTCTCAATTTGCCCAATGACCCAACACTATCCCCAGGGGGGTCAACGAGAAGAAAATCATCCAGCAAATGAATCACCGCTGGAACCCCAACCCTGTTAAGCAGGATCCAGCAAAGTGCCTCGGAAACATGATTAAAAATACACGGGCTGCTCCGGCACCCGAACGTCAGACGCACACCAAAATAGTATTTGGAATCCCACCTGACGCCCAAAAAAGAGGCCACTCGCGAAGGATGTATAGGGACTATCTTAAAGGCATCAGTAATGTCAGCCTTGGAGAGCCAGGTGCGCCCCCCCCCGCAACTTAATAAGTTTAACAGCATCATCAACAGTGGCATAATGAAGGGAGAAAGGGACCCGTGGAATGAGACTATTGATACTTAACACGGCCCGCAGCGCGCTGACGAGATCAAATATAAGGCGCTTCTTCCCAGAATATTTCCCAGTCGCAACACCCAAAGGACTAGTGCGAAACACCGAAAAGGGAAAGGAATCAAAACGGCCCCACTATATACCCTTTGCTAACCTCAGAGCGCAACCAACCTAGCCACCGTATCAGGGGTCAGAAACAGCGAAAGAAGATTCTTCGCCAGATATGTAACCTCCGGATCGGCGAGACGCTCCCACCGAAACCCTTGGGAAAGCCCAGACAGCAGATGATCGACAAACACAGAATTAGGATGACTAGACGGTTCAGATGCCAACAACACGTAAATTTAATGGGGTAGAGGGATGGAGCTTCAATATGTCTAGGAACCAGTTTGAGGTTGACCCTGGGGCTTCCGGCGGCGGCGCCGTGGGCGAACCGACCTGGGATGTGCATCCCGACAATCGCTGCAGATGTGAAGAAAACAGCATGCTCCAGACACAGCAGTGGAAACCGCAGAACGCCCCGCGGTGCGACTGGGCCGGGCCGGTTGGCTGCCCCACACCCCAGGGCAAAGCGAGAAGCAACATGTCCCACAGCCCCGCAGTGAGAACACATAATAGCTTGACCCCCCCCCACCACCATAACCAGGATCTCAGTGTCCAGAATTGACCAGTCCAGGCGAACGTTGGCACGGGCAATATGGCGGCAGCTTTCCCGGAAAAAGCTCTATGGTACTGCCAAAAATAGTTCCGCCGTACCTCAGGAACAAATCGCCCACCAACGCCAGGTACGAATCAACTCCACCCCTCCGGTTGGGTACGGAACAAATAACGTCCCGAAATATACCAAAGCGCCACCACAAACTGCCCAAAGGAAAGATCCTTGTTCAGCCGAGGGTCAGCGGACTTAACCACCGCCGAAAACCCCATCCCCCGCCACCAGAGACTTATCACACTCCGGGGCGGCAAAATAAGACTCACCAGATTAACATCACGGCCCTGCAGAATTTTAGAGCGCAGCCTACTGGAAATATTAGCTGACACAGGGATGTAAGGCGCCTACCTAGGGAAAGAGATGGTACAGCAGTGGCCAAGGAATGACAATGTTCCACCGGAAGGAGAAGGCACCGGCTGAACACCGACCACCGCTGGCACAGACAGGGGAAGCCAGAGCGATTAGTAATAGTACCAGAACCGCCGCCACCCGCCATGCTCTCCACAGCCCGCATCCTAGCCTCCATGGCTTGCATCGAGCGGCGAGGGACTGCAGTGACGCGGGGATGAGGCCGGAATCCGAGGAGCCCCGGAACAGCGTATCAGCCGGGCTGGCTGAGTGCCCCCGCTCTCCTCTTCGCGGGGGCCCTGGCGATGCGGATCCGCCTTCTTGGTCCGTTTCCGACCACGACCACTGGCAACCGGCGGGGCCACAGACGGGGCTGGCGACAGGCAGTCGGCAAGAGTAGCCAGCTCCGAAGCTCTGGTGAAAGCACGCCGAGCCGCCAACGGACGCTCAATCCCGAGCCGAAGACATCCGGTCAGCCTCCCCGAAGTGAACCAGAGGCGGTCAGTCTAGAGCTCCGACGCACGCCGTCCGGAGACCCCGGTGGAAGCCTCCCGCGTCCAAACACCCGCCAGGACCATCCGACCCCGGATCCAACTCAGAATCGACATAGCAGCCACAAAAGCACAAAAGGACAGCGTAAACAGGAATGCCATGCAACCGGTCAGGAAGCACGCGCGCTCTCTTTTCCTGAAACGACAACTGCCAACCGTGGAAGAGAGAGCAGATTTAAAGCAGGGTATCAAGCTGTGATAGGCTCGTCGACAAATGGTCGACCCTGATTGGTTTAACTAACAACAACACAGCTGTTCTGATTACTACTGACAAGTGACGTACCGTGAAACAGCTTATCATTATGAGTGATGGAAAAGTGAATGAAGTCTTCCTTTAAGAATTTACGCTGAGCTTCATATGGTCATGTGCTCCAAGTAGGTGCTACTGCAGTGTTTATGTTAGATACACTGCTGCATGAAGCTACACGCTTCAGGGAAAAGATGTAACCTTGGTTGCAAATAGTTCAGGTCACATTCCTGCTGGAACATGTTGGGTTATGTAGTTTTGGATTAAGTCTTTAATTTTTGATGGAACAAAGTGCCGCTGTGTGCGCAGCCGCAAGGCGGACTGCAACAAACTGAATGAATGGGGGTGGGTGGTGGGGGTGAATGACTGAACAACACAAAGCACAGCAAACGATCCCTTTGGAGTCTGACCTTCTCAGCGTCACCTTTCCCTTTTTTTTTTTGGCTTTCCATCATTAGACTCACAACCTGTCTGTTAACGTTACCGATAGCCTTCCAACGCATGCGAGAAAAAAAAAATGTGTTTCGATTCACCAACTGCTAATAAACTTTAATATGCAAGCAAAAACATTAGCAGATGAAAGTGAAAATGAGTCATATAAATAAGTTGGTATCAGTTCTCTTACTTTGTGTCTGAGGGTCCAGATTCATCACTGAAGTCTGGAGGTAGATCTATGGACCGGTCACTCTTCACTGACTGACAGCTAGATACTACAGACTTTAGTGCATACTCCTCTTCCTCCAAATCACTCATCTTCTGATCTGAAGTTAGTCTGAGAGGTAAAACAGGAACACTGACTGTGAACACACACACAACACACAAACACACACCTTGTGAGGGAATCCTTGATATAATGCATTCCCTAACCCCTTCTTTACCATACCCCACACGCGCAGGCTCAAGACTTTTTTTGTTTAAAAAAAAGAGGATCTTACACTTACAGAAAGGTCGACCTCCTTAATGTTGTCAGACACTCAAAATAATAATCTGAGTCTGTCAGCAGCAAAATGAGCACTTTATGAAGGTAAATACAAGATGGACAATTGTCCCATCAACTTAACATTGTAGTTTGTTTCGCCGTTGCCGACTGCAGCAATCTCGTTTAATCTCCTAGTATCTAGTGTCCAACTTTGGGCCAAAATTATAATGTATTCTCATGTAAACTATTTATGTCAGCACAGACATTTTTGTAAATTGTTTAAGCCAGTGTATCCCACCATAATGGTTATTATATTGCAATATTCCAGACAATCCCATATATACACCACTTACAAATATTAATATATATTTCTACTGGTATGCTTCCTAGTGACATTAATGAAAAACATTTGAAGAAAAAACTATTCCACCTGTGTGTGCAAATAGTTCAGGCTACAGCACAAATATTTCCATTCATAGATAAGAATAATCAAGTCTAACCTCAGAATTTCTTTTCAAAGTGCACCAGACTGATGCATTTAAATGTTAAAATAGACAACATTTTTTTACACGGGGAGCATGCCCATGGACCCCACCTAGGGGGGCTTGTGCCCCAGTGCAACTCTAGGTCTAGTGTACCCGTTTTACAGTTTTACAAAGATAAAAACATTACCTGTTTTGGAGGTATTTACGCTTCTGAGCTTAAAATTAACACTCACACTGCCTCAGCCTTCAGTTTCCTCGCCCTGCTCTGTAGACTGAAATAGTATTTTGGGCGGGCCAGTACAAAAGTGAGTGGGCCATTTTCAAATAGACCTAGAAGTAGCAAAAAAAGACAAACTGAATTTTTTTTTACCTTCCAACATATACTGCATTACAACGGCAATAGCAGTACTGTCTACAACATGCTCAACAAACAAAGCTCATTCTAAAAAGTTTGTACACAACAATATAGATTGTCGATTTTCACCTCTTCAGGCTGAAATATATTTGCACAGGCAGAACCAGCAGCATTGGCTCTGCACAGCACTATTACAAAATGAACCATTTTATTCCATAAAGCGGCAACTAATCATGAACGCACACAGCAGAGAAGGTGTTTACATACTGCATGACATGGAATAGTTTACATCAGACAGAACTTGCACATGGAACATATCATTTGTGCATTCATAACAGCATTGTAGCTTCAGGACTATACGGTCAGATCATGAGCAGCGAATGTGCTACCAGCAGTAAAAGAAAATCAAAGAATGAAAACTTCCAGCCAAGCTGTTTGAATTATGAAAGATATAATGAAAAGTGGCCAGCAAGGCGCCAAATCTTAGACAGTGTATCTAGTCCACGGCAGCGACAGGATCAAAGAAAACTAAAAACTACGTCACAGATAAGTTACCTTCTTATTTAATGTGGGCAAAACACAAACGCATTTCAGCTAGAAGCCATCACCAGTGTTCACGATTTCTTACCAAATAGGAAGGTTACTTAAATAATAACGCAAGAAGCATGAAACCCGTTTTACTTAATGTTACCTCTATGAGAGCCAGCACTCAAACACACTCCTCTCTCTCTGATCAGCTCCGCTGGGGAAATGTTTGAACACGCTGCAGAAAAGCTTGTCCTCATTTACACTGGATTCCGTCCGGGGGCGGACGGGACAAAAATTCAGATCTGGCACTGTAGCCACAACAGCCCACATTAGGCTACCACGCCCACGCAGCCCCACCCACGGACACGTGCATTCACTATAACATTTTTTTATACAGATGGTGAAATAATATAAGCAATACCTTATGGAACAGATTTTTAAAGGTAACTGGCAAACAATGCTTACTACTTTTTAAAGAGCACACGTTTATGAACAATTTACACATACTGTCGGTTTATGCTGTTACTGTCATTTTCTAAAGTATGTTTTTCTCTGTTTTAACTGAGGCTGTCTGTGATTCTACTTCAGGGTTTTTACTCGTTCAGAATTGCCCTTTGGGGAAAACATAAAGCAGGGGGGAGGGAGGGGGGTTTGGGAGTCCTCCCCCCTGGCAATTTTAAGGGTAAAAGACTTCAATTCCTGCATTCTGATATATTTTTAGGCACCAATTTATGGTAAAAATGTATATATTTATGGCAAGGAAATCACACAATTCTGGTGGCAGGTAACAATTCAAAATATAATGGAGTATTATATTCAGTAGTCCAGTAAGGGGGCTTTGACATCTGGGACATGGGCCGGATACGACAACACTTGACCCCCAAGGTCCAGTTGTTGAAATTAGCATGAACAGGGCTTCATGGTTTTGCTCCCAAGTTGAAAAATTTAGGATTGACTTACAGAGGCTTCTAGCCTGGTTGACACCAGAGCCTTCTCTGCTGTAACTGAGAGGGGGGGGGGGGGTCTGGGAAAGCTTCATTGACAGTTCATTTCCAAAGGGTAGATAAGAGGACCCAAATGCAGGTAGAGGCAGGCAGGCAGGAGATGGTTTGAACTCAGGAATTTAATATAAAAAACCCCGGCAGTACAAAGACTGGAAACCTCACAAAGTCATGCACAAACTGACGGGAAAAACACAGGCAGGAACAAGACACAAGACGATCTGACAAGACACAAAGGCATTCACAGAGGTTAAATACATGAGATAGGAATCAAACAAGGAACAGGTGGTAACATCAGGTAAAACACATTAGGAATGACTGAGTAATCAAAAAGGGCGGGACAACACAGGAAGTAGAACCAGACGAGACAACACAGAAAACCAGACTTTCACAATAAAACAGGAAACAAACCAGAATACACAATACAAACAAGACAGGAACAGAACAAAATACAAGGCACAACGCCAAACCATAACACTGGTGAATGTAAACAAAAAGCTGCTCACCGTCGCTGCGCTATCGTCGTCGCGTAAAGCCCGCCTCACCACTTGTGATTGGTGTAAAGCCCGCCTCAGCTGTTGTGATTGGTGCCTCGATTTTGGTGACATTGGAAATGGGCTTGAATGGGCTCTTGGCCAGACTGACTTGCAGAGCAAATCTCAAATTTGCCTGAAGTCCGTCAGGGTTTACCCAGGCTAATAGGCTACTGCTTTTACTTTTAAATTGTACAATAACACAATCATGTTACGTCACTCGGAGAGTCCTGGCATCCGGTTGTCGGCGAACCCGTTCAGGCTTCGTGTTTCCGGCTCCGCTTCGCCGTTGCACTTAACCTTGCATACTCCTGCCAAAATGAGCAACCCAATGTATGCATGGAGGTCTGTCACATCCACATCTTTCCAACTGTCCCCATACACAGGACTTCCCTCTAAATTTGTCATCTCAAGTATATCTTTTTCAACTGATGGTGTCATGGAAAGCTCAAATGCTGATTTTATGTCGTGGACATGGCTGACAGCATATCTGGGGGGTTTCTGGAATCATTTTCATCACATTAGCAGCACTAAGTCTACCCTGTCGTTCAAGTGGGGAGAGGGACCATAATAATCCATATAAAAAATCCATTTTTGGAAGGTAACGTGTCTGCTGGTGGTGGAAGGGTCAACCCCAAGAGTCTCATTGTCTTCCGAGGAGGATGCCTCATAATTAGGGTCCTCCTCAACATTATCCTCAGTCTCGGACACATTCTCCTCTATGTCACTTTCAGTGTCAAAGAGCTGTGACAAAACTTCACTGACAGAAAACCTTTTCTTGCAGGCCATTTTCAAATGAGAGTGAGTGTACAGAGAGAGCACATCGAGCACCAATAGAAATGGTTTAGAAGGCTGTGGTGCCTGGGTGTGAGCTTTTATGTTTGCCCCTCCCCTGTGTATCATGTGATACAAACCATCCCTGCGAGAACCATATTTTCTCTCCCTCAGAGCGCGGGAACAATTATTTTCTCTCTCTGAGAGTGCGGGAACCATATTGTTCCCTCCCTCAGAGTGCGGGAACAATATTTCCCTCCCACACAGAGGATGGGTGCGTGTGTGGGGGGAAGGGAATTGAAGATTGTGAAATTGCAACAACCTGCATGTGAAAGTGACCTCAATATCAGCAAAAGACAATCTCAGCAAATTTGTGTAAAATGTTCATATTTTCTATGTTTTTTTACAGCTAAAACAGCCTGGGGTCAAATTGTATGAAGGTAAATATGGTGCAAAACGTGAGAGCTTGTAGAATACAATGTGAGAACTTGCAGAACAAAAAAATTTAACTTGTATGTTAAAATTTGCACTTGTAAAATAAAAATTTGCACTTGTAAAATAAAAATTTGCACTTGTAAAATAAAAATTTGCACTTGTAAAATAAAATGTGCACTTGTAAAATAAAAATTTGCACTTGTAAAATAAAAATTTGCACTTGTAAAAATTATTCACATTTGAAGTCACAAAGAAAAAACATGAGAGCTTGTAAAAAAATCTGAACTTGTAAATTGGAATTTGCACTTGTAGAAAAAATATTCACAAATGTGTAGATTGATATTTGCATGAACACAATGACAGCTGCAAACTTGTAATGCAACATTTACTCATGTACTTTTTTTTTCTCCAGGTTGATTTTCCATCACAACCACAACTCAGTGATTACAACCTCTCGAATCTGTCACTGTCCGCTCTCTCGCATCACCAAGAGGCGAATCTCGCCTCGACTTTGCAACACTTGTTGCGATACATTTGGTGCAAAACTAATTTGTACCTGTGGACAGGCTGTGGAGCTCTGATCCAACAGAACGGGGAAAGCAGGGTTTCTATCGCCAGATGAGGGACAACTCTGTCCGGCTTATTTAGCTATGTCGCATGGAAGCCTGGTTGAATAGCAAGCTAGCGTTAGCTAACTAACCAACCAGCCTGATTCTAAATAAATACCTTTTAATTATCTTAACACTTTTAACAGTCAAACTGAAACACTGGCGGTGAGCTCCAGGTCCTGCAGACGGACCGTCACCAGCGGGTATCGGCCAGCGGAGCAACATCGCTATTATTGCCAGAAAGCCGCTGCCGACCACGACCTGCAGTGGAGGCTCCAGCGGGACACGGAGAGCCCCGCGCCCCGGTAGCAGCTCACCGCTAGTGTTGGTGGAATAGCAAGCTAGCGTTAGCTAACTAACCAGCTTCTAAATAAATACCTTTTAGTTATCTAAACACTTTAACAGTCAAACTGAAACACTGGCGGTGAGCTCCAGGTCCTGCAGCGGCCAGACGGACCGTCATCAGGGGGGTAACACGTGCCAAGTTCTGCATCCCTGCCAAGACTTCCATCCATAAGGGGAAATAATGATTTTATAAGGCAAAGTAGCTACTGTTTAATTAAAATGTAGGCTATATACATTCCTTTGTCATGTTCATCAATGATGATTATAATTTTACAAGTTTAGAGACATCAATGTTTTATCAGACTATCATTTCCTTGCTACCTGGGTGCAAATCTCGCGGCAACGCAGGGTTAAGAGATGACGCGCATTATTCGGCAAAAATAATTGCTGCTGCCCGCGAGCGGGTGGATGTAATTCTGCAGAAGCTATTGTTGCTGCCCGCGGGTGCAATGATTGGCAGTGAGGCACAACATCAGCAAAGCAAGCTGTGGTCATGGCCGGGGGTGTGCCGATGCTACGGGTGCGGGGCTCTCCGTGTCCGCTGGAGCTCCGACTGCAGGTTCGAGTTCGACGTAGCTTTCTGGCAATAATAGCGATGTTGCTCCGCTGGCCGATACCGGCTGGTGACGGTCCGTCTGCGGCTGCAGGACCTGGAGCTCACCGCCAGTGTTTCAGTTTGACTGTTAAAAAGTGTTAAGATAATTAAAAGGTATTTATTAGAAATCAGGCTGGTTGGTTAGTTAGCACGCTAACTTGCTATTCAACCAGGCTTCCATGCGACATAGCTAAATAAGCCGGACAGAGTTGTCCCTCATCTGGCGATAGAAACCCTGCTTTCCCCGTTCTGTTGGATCAGAGCTCCACAGCCTAAGTCCACAGGTACAAATTAGTTTTGCACCAAATGTATCGCAACAAGTGTTGCAAAGTCGAGCGCAGATTCGCCTCTTGGTGATACAGTGAGCGCATACAGTGACAGATCGAGGTTGTAATCACTGAGTTGTGGTTGTGATGGAAAATCAACCTGAGTAAAAAAAAAAAGTACATGAGTAATGCGCATTGCGTTACAAGTTGTGTTTCATTTTATGCAAATATCAATCTACACATTGTGAATATTTTTCTACAAGTACAAGCAAGTTCAATTTTTTCATTTGTCTTTTAAAAGTTATGCAAATTCTATTTTGTAATACGAACACTGACCCTACAAAGTATGCACAATCTACCTTAAGATATTATTTTTACAAAGTGCACAATTTTATTTTACAAGTGCAAATTTTTATTTACAAGTGCACATTTTTATTTTACAAGTGCAAATTTTTATTTTACAAGTGCAAATTTTTATTTTACAAGTGCAAATTTTTATTTTACAAGTGCAAATTTTAACATACAAGTTAAATTTTTTTGTTCTGCAAGTTCTCACATTGTATTCTACAAGTTCTCACGTTTTGCACCATATTTACCTTCATAAAATTGACCCCAAGGAACACCGATGCGTACAAAATGCATACAGGACATTGAAAATATATCATGTTAATTTTATGTTTACCCAGTTGTCCCCATTAAATTAGGAAAAGTCATTCAATATGAAGCAAAAAAAATGATGTCAAGCACTTTTTTTTAGAGATGTTAAACATTGAATGGAGTCAAATTGACCCCAAGGATAAGAGGAGGATTAGGACGTTAAAGATGAAAAGTTATTAAAAGAAAAACTTTTATTCTTTAACCACGCCCACTTACTCAGGCCACGCCCCCTTTCATAACATTTGAACCATTTAAGGTAGAGTCTTGTGTGAGGTGTCATTGAACTCAGCAGAGAGTTCCTTCTTCATTGGTGATGGTTTGGCCCGCCCTCTATGCTTAACCCACGCCTCCTTTTATAACTAATGACCCGTTTCTTGTACATTATTGTGTGAGGTGTCAATGAACTCACCAGAGACTTTCTTTTTTATTGGGAAAGGTTTGGTCCGCCCCCTATACTTTGGCCACGCCCCCTTTCACAGCTAATGAACTGTAAGACGTAGAGTCTTGTGTTAGGTATCATTGAACTTAACGGGGGGAGTTCCCTTTTCATTGGTGACAATTTGCGAGGGCCCGTCCAACGCTGCTTGTAGCTTTAATTATATGCATTATTGTGCGTTTATCTGTGTCTTCTACTTTTCCTCTTATCCCTTGCTGCGGCAACAGTGTGAATTTCCCCATTGTGGGATTAATAAAAGGATTTTAAATCTTTAATCTAGGCCCTACGACATAATCCAAAAGGTATTTAAGGCATATTAAACTTTTTGATAAATAGGTTTAGTTGCCTATTGATAAGGGATGAAGGTTTCCTCTTCCTACATGGTATTCAAAAGGTAGACAGCTCAAGATGAGTGTTGACCCACTGAGGTTGTCAAGGGCCTCAGGCTGAAAAAAATCCAAGCTAAGTGTTGACCTATCTGTATTAACATCAGTGTCCTTGCTAAATGTTGTTAGTATGTTCAGGTTAAGAGAGATAACTGACAAGACAAACTTAACAGTTAAATTAGTTATAATAAAGTTCAACAGTTACTTACTTACATCTCACAACCAGAAACAGTCAAGTCAGTTCACTTGACTACTTAGTTTCCTAAATTTTATTGTAATTAAACGCCAGCTTCCTTACATCAGCCTTCTTTGTCTTCACAAACAGCTTCAGGATGGTTTAGTTTCCCTTCATTTCTGCTGCGTAGTTAGCTAAATGGAACTTTCTATCAGCTTCCTGAGCCACTGACATATTTAAAAGGAAGCCGCGCCCGGAGGCCAAATATCTTTTCCTTCTACGCGCCAAGACCCGCCCTTTGATTGGTTGGGGTTAGGATAGCCGATTGGACAGGGGATAGGACCTGTACACGTAAGCATGGACGCTTGGCCAATAGTAGTGTGTGAATGCTATAGAAGGGCGGGTCTTGGAGGGAAAAAAATATCGCCGCCCGGAGCGAAAATTACGAATCCCACTATGTAGTAGTATAGTGGTCGATTGGTTCAGGTTAAGCATTTGACCTTGAGTGGTTAAGTTTAGGATAGCTGATTGGTCAGGGGATAGGACCTGAACAAATCAGATTACGTTACCTTGCGTAAGCATGGACACCTGGCCAATAGTAGCTATTGAAGGGCGGGTCTTGGCGTGGCCATAGTGGGAGAAAAATAATATGGCGCCCGGAGCAGCACTCGGCTGCACACAGTGCGCAGGCAGAGCGTTCCGTAACATTTATTAAATGCTGAATCAATTCTTTTTAACTAATATATTTTACAGGAAATCTCCTTCCTTTTGAGGAAATTAAACATGAACAGACAGGATGAGAACAGATGTTTTGTTGACAGATCCATGTTTTCCAAAACCTTAGAATAACTTAAAAGAAAAAAAATGCACATGCGGTTACATTTTATGCAAAACTGTGGACAAACCTCTGGCAGCAGTTTTTTATCGGAACCTATTCTTCCCGACAAAGTCGTTTTTGTGGGACATCGTTTCTGGGATTATACAAAAGGTAAGTTTTGGAGGCTTTAAAAAACAAAAACAAAAAAAAAACACAAATATATAAAATATCAAAGTTAAACAATATTTAAATGATCATAGTGGGATTTTTGCAAGGATCCGTAGCAAAAAATATATTTTCTTTAGTCCGTGAGATACCATTTCTCTATGCAGCATCATAATATTTTATTAAGAATGGTTTGACACATTGTTTGCCCTTTAACAGATATTGCCCTTCCCCCCCTCCCCTGTGATTTGGATATTGCACTAGAGCCTACTTGTCCAAAACGTGATTTGGATTAAATTACGATTAATTGCGCAGCCCTACACCAGATCTGTTGTGTTGTGGAAGTGAAATGACAATAAATTAAACCAAATTAAATATTAAAACTTTTAATGCAAATACAATAACAAACTGAAGGTCCCAAACAATTAATATGCAACTTGTTTTCTGTCCGACTTCGTCGTGATAAATGTGGATTCACCAGCACGTCCTGAGAACATGTGAGCTCTTCCTTAGGTCCGCGCTGAGGACTGAAACCAGCCTCCGTGTGGGACAGACTCCCAGACATTGAGAATCCTCTGTCCAAAACCCATTTTATAAGTCCCCAAACTCACAGTGAGCAGAACTGACTCGGGTCTGCAGAAGGTCTACGCCACAGCGGGGATGAAATACTGCAGCGACACGTCTTCGTGCAGCAGAATCAGGTGAACGACCCTCTCGTGGACGATATCTGAAGAGGACAAGATCAATGGAACAGGATTTAAATCATTGATGGGACATGAGGTCAAATCCTTTATTTAACCCTTGTGTTGTCCTTCCCTCGACCATGCAACTTTGTGTTGAGTATTTTTCGGGGCATTTAGGCCTTTATCTGTACAGGACAGCTGAGAACATGCAGCAAAGGGCTGCAGGGCGGAGCCGAACCCGCGGCCGCTGCGCTGAGGACTCAACTCCTATACACGCGCGCCCGCTCCGCCAGGTGAGCACCCTCAACTTTTTGTTTTTCTGGGTCATAAAATTAAAACTTTTTCGATACTTGTCGCTTTTCCTGACGTTTTTGTCACTTTCTTTTTTTTTTTTTTGCCGTTTTGCGCGTAAAAAAACAATATTATATATTGTTCCTTTTTCTAGACGTTTGTGAAGCATTTTTAGACATTTTTCTCAATATTTTCAACGCTCCTTTACCAAATGAAATACAATTTAATGAAATGAGACACCCAAATTCAATGAAAGTGAACTCATTTATTTTACTGGTGAAAAGCGTTGTAGGGAACCATCCACGTTATTGTTTTGACAGTTTGGGTGAAAGAAACCCAAATTTCTGATAAAGAAACTCTAAAAAACGGGTCAAATTTGAGCGGAGACAGGAGGGTTAAATAAGAGTTACAGAACGACAGAGCAAAGTCGCTCCGTTACAAGCGCTTTCGCTTTTTAAAAATTGCATTTTTAGCGTATTACAAAAGCATAAAACCACCTTAAAAACAATGATATTAAATGGAAAAATGGATGTTATTTAATTTTCATTAAATTCATTAAGAGGATTAAATTATTTCTTTTTTTTAGACTTTCCAAATGTTACCGGACCGAATGGATCACATTACAACCTCTGGCTGATTTGTGAGGACTATGGTTAACTGCTCCTCAGATCTCTGCAGGGTAAATCCAGACAGCTAGCTAGACTGTCTGTCCAATCTGAGTTTTCTCTCGCACCACTAAAACTACTTTTGAACGTACATGGGAGCCGAAATATAAACGGACACGCCACACAGCTGACACGCTCACGCGACGCTTCCAGTGTGTAACCGGCCTAAGTGGTTGAAGGAAAATGTTCCATACGGACAATTCCAGCGAGTCAGAAGAATTTGCGACCTAGACAATTCATTTGAGTGTAAAGCAAAAGAGATGACGTCACGCTTTAAGGAACGGGGTTATAAAAACACAACCCTCCAGGAAGCATACAGCAGGGCTAAATCTGCAAATAGGATATCACTTCTACAAAGAAATCCACCTAAGCCAACAAAAGATAAACCCATTTTTGTTACCACATATAGTACAGAGGCAGACCAGATTAAGAGAATAATAAGAAAGAATTGGGGTATTATTGAAAGTGATGAGGCGCTTGGCCAGCTGTTTCCTGAGCCACCTTTGGTCACTTTCAGGAGATGTCCTACAATTCGAGACAAACTGGTCCGCAGCCATTTGAAACCAGAAGGCCAACAAACTTGGTTGGGATCTAAACCCAAAGGGTCATATAAATGTCAACACTGTAATCATTGTACAAATGTATTACAGTCTAAAACCTTTGTTGATACTGTATCCCTAAAACAGTTTACTATCAACCACTTCATAAGCTGTAAAACGGTATTTGTTATATACAGACTGGAATGCCCTGAATGTAAAGTGTTCTATATAGGAAGGACTAAGAGGCGTTTACAGGACCGTTTGGCAGAACATAAATATGCAATTCGCACGGGCAACATGAACTATCCTATGGCGAGGCACTACAGGGAACACCATAATAGTGATCCATCGACCGTACAGATCTGTGGAATTAATCATATTCCATTGTGAGGAAAGGGGACAGACAAAAACAACTAAACCAGAGAGAAAGTTTCTGGATTGATAAACTGCAGGCTACTAGTTATCCAGGCCTAAATGAAGAACTTTATCTCAGTGTTTTTCTCTAAAACCACACTGTTTATTTGTCAGTTGGGTCTATCTCTTTTTCTTTTTTGTATTTGTGCTGTGCATGTTTTGAATGTAACCTTGGGTTGTAGTCAAATACACTGGTTTATTTAGTACCAAGGAGGACATCTGGTGGTCTTTCTATAATCCTACAACTCTGAACCTTCCTCTACCAAAAGGGAGGTTTTTGATTGGTTTTGTTTGTTGATTGGTCTGTTTGAAAGCTTATAAGAAGGTCTCTTCCTGTTTTGGAAATTGATTGACTCCCTGACGAAGGCTTGTATGCCGAAACGCGTCGGAGTACTTTAAGATTTATGATGACCAAGCCATAAATAAAGGCTTAGTATTTTTCTAAAAGAGAGTGCCTTGGAGTTTCCTTATTGGTTTCTACAAGGAACAAATGTTGTTGGAACCGTGGGAAGGTTTTTACCCCATGGAGGGTTTCCCAGGTCTTTGAAGTGAGTGGTGACAGAAACCAGATCCGTCTCGATCTTCAAGTTCATCTCTCCGCTCAGGTTGGCCTCCATCACCTGACACAAAAATAATGCCTCTGAACTTTAGTCACACTGCTGTTAATACTGTTTCTTTATTTCAAATGTATATGGATCAGTTTATTCAGGCTTGAGAACACCCTGAACTTCACCAAAACCTCAACTAAAGTGAAGTTCGGATGAACGTGACCGTGAATCGTACCAGGAAGTTGGAGAGGTTCTTCATTCTGTCCACGATGTTCTTCAGTGTCTTCAGAGGAGGCAGGTAGATACTGGCCTGCAGGGACAAACGTAAAACAAGACACTTGTCAGAGACGACTTCACTTCACTTGCATTGAAAGTAGGGATGCACTGAATCCAGATTTTTGGGGTTCGGCCAAATCCTGAATCCATTGGTTGGCTGAACAGGGAGCGGTGGATTTTTGCAAATCTCACTACAGGCTGTACAGCCAGAGGAGCCAGATTTTTTTATTAAATGACCTGCTTCGTGTAGTTCTACTGGAACATAGGGTCAGTTTCAGCAAATATGACAGAAAGTTAGTTTTATAAGGCTTACCTACTGCACCTTTAATAGGAGGCGTCACTTACGTCGAAGTCGGGCATGCTCGGCTCTTTGAACTCGTTCCAGAGTCTGCGGGGGATGACGTCCACCGGGACGTCGTGGGTGACGACTCGATTGATGCTGGAGAGGGTGGGCTGGACAGGACATCACTTCGTTAGCTTTCTCACACTTGACAAAGCTCCTCCAGAGCCGTTGGTAAATAAAACTGGAGGATTTTCCCTTTAAATTCAGTCTGAAGCCTCTTTTACACATACAAGGTTTTCCCTCCTGTTATACGGTTAGGGTGCAGCAATAAAACAATCAATATCTGCTCTAGCTTTCCCAACGTTTTAGACACAGATATGGAGATAATAAAGGTCCAAAATGATGTGAAAAAGACGCAAAACTACCACAAAAGGACACAAACCGACTACAAAAGACGCTAAATGGCCACCGAGACCCAAAACAAGCCTGAAAGCTGCATGCTGCAGCTGAGTAGGCCTGCTCGATTCGGGGAAAAATATGAATCACGATTTTTTTAGCTTAGAATTGATATCACGATTCTCGTGTAACGTAATGTTTTGTGTAACGTAAAGTGTAATGTTTATTGCACACATGAACCATGACAAGACAAAACAAATTGGCAATACCAAACATAGATTTTTTGGCACCTATAGCACATTGCACATCACCACAAGCCTGTAAACATAGAGGCTTCAATGGATAAATAAAATAAAGTACATACTGGCCATTTAAGTACAGTAGGCTTTTGTTCGCGAGTGAGGGGACAATGGAGCGGGAGATTGGTCGGAGAATCGGCGCAACGGGTGCGGTATTACATTCAATTTATCGCACCGTTGTGACGAAAAGAGAGCTGAGCCAGAAGGCAAAGCTCTCGATCTACCGGTCAGTTTTTACGTTCCCTCACCTACCTCGCCATGAAGGCTGGGTCATGACCGAAAGAACGAGATCCAGGGTACAAGCGGCGAAATGAGTTTCCTCAGGAGGGTGGCTGCGTTCTCCCTTAGAGATAGGGTGAGAAGCTCAGTCATCCGTGAGGAGATCGAGAGCCGCTGCCCTTTGCGTCGAAAGGAGCCAGTTGAGGTGGTTCGGGCATCTGGTAAGGATGCCCCCTGGCGCCACCCTAGGGAGGTGTTCCAGGCACGTCCAGCTGGGAGGAAGCCTCGGGGAAGACCCAGGACTAGGTGGAGGGATTATATCTCCAACCTGTCCTGGGAACGCCTCGGGATCCCCCAGTCGGAGCTGGTTAATGTGGCTCAGGAAAGGGAAGTTTGGGGTCCCCTGCTGGATCTGCTCACCCCGCGACCCGACACCGGATAAGCGGATGAAGATGGATGGATGAGGCTACCAAAAATAGCGACATATAACCCATTGAACTAAATATGGCCCTGATATAGCAGGGCTCTAGAGTGCAAATGCGACCAAAAATATGTAAGGGTGCAACTAAGATTTTTCCTGGTGTACCTAACATCCTTGCATCTGCTGCCTCTCCACTAACGAAGCGATGACGTCTATATTGATATGTTTAATGTTGCATTACATGACCCATTCCTTCTCTAAAGCTGTGCCTGTGTTTGGATCTCTCCTCCGCGCAGCCCCCCCCCCTCCCCCCATTCACTCACACACAGCTCTCTGCAACATGGAGAGACACAGCGCCACCGGTCCAAACTGCTGACTTTGTCTAGAGTTTTAATTGTTATCAACATAGCTGTGTATTGTTAAGTATGAGAGGGAAACCTGTATTGGTACCAGTGTTTCCGCTAGTAACTCTGTTATTACAGCCACCACTGCGAAAAACACAGAAGTTATTGAATGCAACTAACTTCAGTTGGTTGAGTAATAGCGTGTGAGACGGAGCCTGCTGGACCTGGGCGAGAGATGTGACCCATGGCCAGAATATCATAGTTCATAAAAATGCAGCGCAGTGTATGATACAGACACCGACCTCCAAGATGGGTGTCAGCCACTGACCATGGCATCTGACCCATTCATTGTGAGTGAGTACGCCTTCAGTCCATCTACTCCCCCTATCTCCCATTTAGCCCACTTTGTAAAAAAATCCAGAGCTATATTGTGTATCGCCATTCAGCGCTAATGGCGATGCGAGGAAAAATTTCGGTGCACCTAAATTTTGTGCTGGTGCACTTAAATAAAAAAGTTAGGCGCACCAATGCAACCAAGGCAAAAATTTAGTCTGGACCCCTGAAGAGGGACATTTATATTAATAGAAGCTGGATCGTGGATGTAAGAAGTAAGACAGGATTTGAATAAAAAGTTTAATTTTTTCTGGAATAATACAAACTGTCGCAATATAAGATGAAAATATAAAAACAGAACATATAACTTGGGCCTTGGTAGAAAAATCAATGAAATATAATATTATCCCCAATATAATAAATTATCATATCAAGTATTGTATATAAATGATTTACACAAGCGTCTTTTCTCTTTGTACGGAGTCTACACTTGACCAAACAAGGTGTTAGTTAATTAATACAGCACAGAGAGTTGTGTATTGTTTACATTATGCTAAAAGTTCAGCTGAGGCACAAATGTGCAATTTAGTGTGTGTGCACTTTACATTTTTTTTCAATGTTTTACAGCATACGGTACTGTGAATGGCTTATTCTTTGGTTAGTAAATATAGAACACCCAGCCCTGATAAACATGTACATGACGACATGGCACTTACGACAGTAAAGTTTAAAGCTTTATGTTATTTTTTGGTAAATAAAGAACATATTTCTGAGACTAAAAGCTACTCAGATCATTCACCAAAATAGACAATAAACCAAATAAACATAAGTATAAATGACAACACCATAAGCCCATCATACAGGTCTCTCCCCAGCACAAAGCTTCTTAGGAGACCTCCAGAAAGTTCAGATACTTTCACCATTTTCTAGTGCAGACATCCAATCTGGCAAACCGTTTGACATTTTCTCAAAAACCACCACCCTAGCCATTATCATCTTATTAAAGTCACAGTTTTTTACAAAAACAAGAGACAGAATCGTGTTTTCAGTTTATAGACTTCAGTGGAACTTGGATTAAATCTACACTTTTTACAGGTTTTATCTTCTTTTTCTTCTTGTCCAGATGGAGGGTGGAGCAGGAGGAGTCTCAGTGTGTCTGCAGAGACTGTGTAGAAGGACAGAGCAGCAGCAGAGCAGTCCAGATACACTGATGGTACTCTGTCATATCCAGAGGAACACACAGGGATGATGGAGGACTCCACATGGTGTCTCAACACATCAAACTTTCTGATCACTCTGACAGAGATCACCATCTGATGAGAGAAGACAACAGATGAGATAAATGAGTTTCCAGAGACTCCATTCATCAGCTGCCAGTCAGTGATGCAGCACATCCAGTATAAAGAGCAGCAGAGACATCAGTGTTCAGACACCAAGTGGAGCGGCTGTGTAGAGCAGCCTGCTTCCTTTCAGCTCTCATGTTAACGTGTTGGAGTGAAGCTCACAGACCTGCAGAGACTTTGGCCATCAAGTCTGTTGACTCTGCAGATTTCACTTAAGTACACAGTGGAAATAAACTGCTGAGAGTCCTGAACGCATCATTACTGCAGAAACAGAGAGGCGTTCACTGCTCACTTTAATGATATTACATAATAAATATGTAAATATGGAGTCTGTTCTGAAATGTTGTAAGAACATTTCAGAACAGACAGACTTCAGAACAGTATATATACACACATATAGTATATACTGCATATATTATATGATGTTAAAGGTTCATGTCGATACAAAGACTGAACAGCTGTGATTACAGTGACTTCAGCAGAGCTTCTGCTCTGTATGAAGACCACATGGTTACTAAATGTAATGCTGGTTCTATGAAATAAGAGCCAGTGATGTGCAGGCTTCAGTCTGACTGATCTCAGAGCTGTGACAAAGATGAACTGATCAGTTGTTTGGTGTTGAAATGAGAGAACAAACACTTTGAGATATGTGGGGTATTGCACAATACCAGGATAAGGGATTAAGCCTGGATATTCCAGTTATCCTGGATGAATTGGCCTTGATTTGGATGCACAAAAGCAGAGGCACCATACTATATAGTGTTGTATGCTACTGTACATTCATGTAACAACAGGGAGAGGACACCTCAATGTTTTTGTCCTTATAATTTGCTAGGGGGAAATAACTGAAGAATACTCTGTTACAGTCATTGTTTACAATGTGTATTAAATGTTTCAATTAATTATCTTTATAGTTTCTAGATTTCAGATAGAGATATTTACGCATCATAGGCCTATTCTTGTAGATAAGTGGTTAATATTGATCTTCATGGTAGATTTTCTGTGTAACACTGGGCTGTCTTCTGCTCACTTTACAGGTAAAGAGTACAACTGTTCATTTGTGCAAATCATTAGCCTAACAACTTCAGTGGTATTATGACGGTTTCAATTCAGAGCAGTAGTCAGTTAATGTATATTTTTAGGCTACTTACACATTCAGTCGGTCCGCGATCGTCTGCCTCGCTTTCTCTCGCCGTTTCATTACAGCCGCTGTTTCTTTTTTTACATCTAATGTGTTTTACGTTTTCATACTTCCACAAGAAGCTGCTGCTCACTCGGTGTAAAGAATGCACAATGCGTATTCTCCATTTGAGCATCAGTAAATCTGTGATCGACCTCGCGGTCTGTTAAAGAAAGCCGTGAATGCGCATCTATCTGAATTACTTCAGCCTTGCTCGACCTAGTCTCTCCTCCTTAGCCTGGCTTGGCCTTCGTGAAACACACCAAGTCAGGATGCACAGATTAGACTAGGTCAAGCCTCGCTTTATCAGTTATTCTGGATTTACCAGTTCTACTTTTGTGCAATACCCCCCATATTTGATGGTTGGACAGTTTGATGTTGTTTGTTGGTGTGATGCTGTCAGCTGTAATCCACATTTATTTCCTGCAGACATGAATACAACAACAGTTGTCTTCACATCAACTCAAACACATGATAACCACAAGCTTCTGGCTCTTCTGATTGGCTGTTTTTTTTCCTCTCTGTCCAATCCTGTCACCATTCTCCTCTCACAGCTTCACTGAGAAGGTTGGAGGTTTACATGAAAACTGGATCTTTGCTTTGATACTAACTGTGTTTAGTTCAATACTGCTGAAACCAGCATGGACTGAATCCAACCCTCTACTTACTTCAGAGTCTCCAGTCTACAGTCTGGACTCTCCTTCAGATCACACAGCTGCTTCACGTCTGACTCCTTCAGGTGGTTGTCCCTCAGGTCCAGCTCTTTCAGATGGGAGGGGTTGGACTTCAGAGCTGAGACCAGAGAAGCACAGCTGATCTCTGACAATCTGCAGCTCCTCAATCTGAATGAAGAATAAATTATGTAACTTTAGAAGACAATGTTCCTGCTTGAATTAATTTAATGTTTAATAATCTTTTCAGATCTGGAGGTTTTGAATGTAGATGTTTTTTAGAACAGAAACTCGAAACAGCTGAACCCACCAGCATGCAGGTTAAAAACTGAAAAACAATTAGTGAAAAAGATAAAAGATAATTTTAATGACAACGTGCTGCTACTTCAATAAAGACATAGTGATTTCACCTCTTAAATGCTGCCAGCTTCACCAGTCGGCCCATCTTTACTAACAAAATAACGTAATTAAATAACAAATTTACATCGCAGAACAGCATGCTGGGTAACATTACAGCTGCTAGCTAGCCATGTAGCATAACAGTCTGTTAAGCTTGGAGAGGCTCCGGTTGCTATACTGCACATTCAAGAACAGAGAAGAAAGACCGGAGATACACCAGAACAACGTATGCTCAAGAGAGGAGCCGTCTGTTGTTCCCAAGGTTTTTGTTTCTAAGAAAATCTGACATAATTTAGCCACTGTTGCTGCTCATTGCTCTAACATTACTTGGTTGCGCTAACGTTACACAGCCATGCTAAAGTTACCGTGCTAACGTTAAAGACATGTCACTTCAAGCATGCAGCGGAGCAACATTATGAATGCAATAACAATCCACCTACGGTCCCGCTACAGAACGTTGAGAAAGACAGGAGGGAGACAGGTTCAGAGCAATGATTAAAACACTGGATTTAAGATGTCTTGCCTCGCTGAAATACGTCCGCCAACCTACTAACATTCAAACACCGAAGGAGGCTGACAGCGGAGCTACGTTCAGTCGCCCACTTTTCTACATCAACCTCTTACTTGTGGCCAAGGTAGTGTTTAGACAACTATCTTACAACTATTTAATTTTGAAAGGGAAACAATATTAAAGTTGTTTGTAATCAAAGCTTTTAGTAAACATGTTGACATTAAAATGTTGTTGTGATATTTTATGTACTCCTGGCAGTAGAATAAGCCATTATAAACGGCCCAGTCAAGCAAAAGAAAGAAAAAAACATGATATACCGTGAATCCGCCAAAATCTTAAAAAATACCATGATACAAATTTTTTGTCATACCGCCAGCACTACTCACGTAGGTCCTGTGAAATATGACAGCTACAGTTTATTGGAAAATAACATTATGGACACTGGATTTGCTGAATTAATTAATTTTTCAGACCCCAGATGAGAAAAAAAAGCTAACGTTAGTGAACCCTGCGGTCCTGACACCCTGCTGCTGGAGAGGTTGTATTCCCATAATACGCTGTATTAATGTTACTGTTTAAAATGTTAGTGGGGATACATACCGCTCAAAACCAACATTAAAAAACTAGTAATGTTTCCTCAGCGTTTTGTTTTGTTGCTAAACTGTATTTAAAATGAGCGGTGATGCTAAATTACCTGCTTCAGGTAACGGCACCCTAGAGTACTGTCAAAGATTTTTGTTCACATTAGTCACTTAGACACCATCGCAGGGGGAAATAGGGTCCAGGTTGGGGGGAAAAAAGCAAATAACCCTTTAAGATACACACAGTGGACCAGTATTATATCAGTCTTTTGTCTGCAATTTAGGGTGACCTCAACTTTCACAACATATTAATCTCAGCACAGAAGTAAAAAAAATGGTGTCTGACCTTAGAGTCTCCAGTCGACAGTGTGGATTCTCCAGAAAACTACAAAGCTGCTTCACTCTTGAATTCTGCAACTCGTTTCCATCTAGCTCCAGCTCTCTCAGATGGGAGGGGTTAGACGACAGAGCTGAGGCCAGAGAAGCACAGCTGATCTCTGACAAACTGCACCACTGCATTCTGAATAAAGAAGTTATACATAATGTAACAAATCAATTCATAATCCAATCAGATGCGTTTAGGTTTTAAATGTGTAGCTTTCTACAGACATACAAATGTCATCACAACATTCATAAACCTATTCATGTCAACACAGATTAATAGCTGATCTCAGTCTCGCCTGTGATTAGAAGATCAATACTTTATTGGTCCTTTTAATAGCTGTGTGTTCTGAAGACTCAATACTAATGAGACGGCTAATTTGACAGCTGTACAGCTAACCTAGCTAATGGCAGCTAACTATGGTTAGCAGTTAGTTTAGCAACAAGTAAAATTTTCCTAAAGCTAATGGTATCTGTCCAAATCTCATTAAAAATCATCCCGATACTCTCGTCAAACTGGCCCTATTATTTTTGACAAATGGTTTCACTTTACTTGAGGTCAAGGAAAAATAGTCATGACATATAATGGTCTCATGACCTGCGTGACCTGCAACAGATTTATTTATACCCTAGTTGAATACCAGAAATGCCTTTAGCTATGTAATTGAAGAGATGTTGATAACTTGTAGCTACTATGCAAAAACACACGGTGGAACACATGATCTCTTTCCAGACTGACCCTCAGTGGAGAAAACTATATTTTACTGTGTTTCCAAACCTTGAATCAACCAGTCAGTTGCTTGAAAAGTCCCCATGTTGGGTCGTCGAGATCTTAACCAATACTATGTTTTGTTCTGTTTTGTTCTGTTTTGTTCTGTTTTTATAATCTACCTTCCCTGTAAAGCGACTTTGAGTCTTTGAAAAGCGCTATATAAATTAAATTTATTATTATTATTATTATTATTATTACTTATTTATCAAAGGAATGCATAAACTCCATGTTTCATTTTTAAAAGAAAAAGAAATTCTTGAATTTAAAATATGTCATTGCAGTCAGCTTCTGCCAGTGAGGATTTGTTCAGTGTTCATCTTTCTGGACGTTTTTTTTTATCTGCAGAGTTCTCCTCCTTTCAAAAAAAAACGCTGATTCAAACCGGTAAAAAAAACACTGAATCAAGCAACTTCACAATAAAAATCTAAGTTTCTCTGACACAGTTGGGCTCATTGTCCAGGCCGCGAGCCGAGCTGCCTCTAACATTTGCTCAGCTTGTTTCTCTGATAACTTAAGATTCAGATGTCCAATGACTAAAATCCTTCATCCGGTTAAAATATACTTGTGGCAAACAACCAACGATAACACATTCACAACGGGGATAGGGCGGCATCGACAGGCGAACAAATGAAAAGAAGTGTTAGCTTGAATAAAACAACAGATTTCTCTGTTGGAACATTGTTGGAAAAATTTGGGATAATGCAAGTAGACAACTCAACTTAAAGGTGCTCTAAGTGATGTGACGTGTTCTTTAGGCTACAACGTTTTTTGTCACATACAGCAAACATCTCCTCACTATCTGCCTTTCCCCTGAACACACTGTAAAAAACATCTCCTCACTATCTGCTAGCTGCCTGTCACCTGAACAGCCTACGTGCTAACACTGCTGCAGTGATGGCTCAACCAGCTCCTTCTTGTCTGTTATTGGCTGGAACACTGTTTGTTATGTTTGGTGGTGCAGGTTGGCGCAATTTGTTTTTGTTGTGTTTTTACAGTGTGTTCAGGGGACAGACAGCTAGCAGATGGTGAGGAGAAGTTTTTTACAGTGTGTTCAGGGGACAGACAGCTAGCAGATGGTGAGGAGATGTTTTTTACAGTGTTCAGGGGACAGGCAGCTAGCAGATAGTGAGGAGATATTTTTTACAGTGTGTTCAGGGGACAGGCAGCTAGCAGATAGTGAGGAGATGTTTTGTACAGTGTGTTCAGGGGACAGACAACTAGCAGATAGTGAGGAGATGTTTTGTACAGTGTGTTCAGGGGACAGGCAGCTAGCAGATAGTGAGGAGATATTTTTTACAGTGTGTTCAGAGGACAGGCAGCTAGCAGATAGTGAGGAGATGTTTTTTACAGTGTGTTCAGGGGACACGCAGCTAGCAGATAGTGAGGAGATGTTTTTTACAGTGTGTTCAGGGGACAGGCAGCTAGCAGATAGTGAGGAGATGTTTTGTACAGTGTGTTCAGGGGACAGGCAGCTAGCAGATAGTGAGGAGATGTTTTGTACAGTGTGTTCAGGGGACAGGCTGCTAGCAGATAGTGAGGAGATGTTTTTTTACAGTGTGTTCAGGGGACAGGCAGCTAGCGGATAGTGAGATGTTTGCTGTATGTGACGAAAAATGTTTTAGCCTAAAAAACGCGTCACATTACTTAGAGCACCTTTAATATACAGTATAGCATAGGTCTAGTCATTTTTAGACATTTTAATGCTTAATCATTTACATATTATACTTTTAAATAGCTTTATTTTTTAAACCCTTAACCAGACCTTGAATCCCGCTTTGTTGTGATGGTCTGGCCTTGATGTTAGGCTTGTGTTTATTACTCTTAGCTCTGGTTTAATGCACACCATACGTCAGTCTACTGACCTTAGAGTCTCCAGTCCACAGTTTGGAGTTGCCAGTCCAGCACACAGAAGCTTCACGTCTGAATCCTCCAGCTTGTTCTGACTCAAGTCCAGCTCTCTCAGAGTAGAGGGGTTGGACTTCAGAGCTGAGGCCACAACTTCACAGTGGGCCTCTGAGAGTTCACATCCAGTGAGTCTGTAATTAGATAATGGCATTAGATTCAGGCTTCAATGATAAAGATGTCCACAGTCTGAGTGGGTTTTGATTCCTAGAGTCAGAATAAAGCCATCTTGTTTAGGAAAATATTTGTTGTTGCTATTTTTTATTTGAATCCAGAACATTTAATGAGTTCAACTCAATTGTAAACGTCAGAAAATCATCATCGATATCTGAAGGAGATAATCTGTCCTGGAGAAGGTGTTGCAGATTCAAAAATGCCGGTTGCTCTTCCTTATCTTAAATCATCCCACCATGGAAACTGCTACTTTACAGAGGACTTTACACCTACTAAGGGCTAGGTGTATATTAAAGTTGCAACTTTCGGTCCTGGGGCCGAAAAAAAAGGGTCGGGGACGATGAAAATTTATTTTTGGACGAATTTGGGACGATAGTTGAAAGAATGATACCCTGCTAACGTTATAATGAACGGCGTTGAAAATGAAACTGACAGCGCACACAGTTGTTATTAAACCTCCTTGACAATGAAAACGCCCCTGTGTGCGTGTGCACATGAACAAGTGAAATCAGAAGCTGGTCAGTGCGAGTTTTGACTGTCACAGTACAATGACAACGGCGTCCCGCTGTTTCCTGGTGAAGGCAGCGGTGTTGGTGCCCCAGGGACTGCCGTGAGACTTTTTTGGTTCATTAAATGTACCTGAATTCACGAATTTGTAGGATATTACTACAGACATTCTTGTTAACTTGCTTTATTAACTGCTGTATTAGTATATTATGTATTATTGTCAGCTGGAGCGTGCAGTGCATGCTTGTGGCCACTGTTTGCAGGACCTTATCATTCAGCATTGTGGATGCTCACACCGTTATGGTAATAGATATCGTGAGTGAGTGAGTAAGTGAGTGAGTGAGTGAGAGAGTGTGATGGAGCCAAGTTCCGAACTCTACGAACCTGGAGAGAGCTGTAAAAAAAACTGCCCAACATTTTCATTGAACTTACCGAGCCTTTCTGCAGTTCCTCACAGCTGGAATCAGTCTCAGTCGTCCCTCCACTGTTGTGTTGTACTGACTCAGGTCCAACTCATCCAGAACCTCCTCTGACATCTGCAGCATGTAGGACAGAGCTGAGCAGTGGATCACAGAGAGTCTCTTCTCTGATCTGTTCTCTGACTTCAGGAACTCTTGGATCTCTTGATTGACTGAGTGGTCGTTCATCTCCGTCAGACAATGGAAGATGTTGATGCTTCTGTCAGGAGAGATCTTATCAGTATTCATCTTCTTCAGGTTGTTGATGGCTCTCTGGATGATTTCTGGACTGTTGTCTGTCTGATCCAGCAGGCCTCCTAAGAGTCTCTGGTTGGACTCCAGAGAGAGGCCATGAAGGAAGCGGACAAACAGGTCCAGGTGGCCATTTTTACTTTCAAGAGATTTCTTCATGGCTTTCTTCAGGAAGACATCCATAGAAATCTTCCCCAGGAAGTCCTCCATTACCTGTGTGTTCCTGTTGGTGTAACAGTGGAACAGGTAGACTGCAGCCAGAAACTCCTGAACGCTCAGATGAACGAAGCAGTAGACTGTTTTCTGGAAGATCACACTCTCTTTTTTGAAGATCTCTGAACAAACTCCTGAGTACAGCGAGGCCTCTGTGACATCCAGACCACAGCGCTCCAGGTCTTCTTGGTAGAACATGATGTTTCCTTTCTCCAGCTGTTCAAACGCCAGCCTCCCCAGCTTCAGAAGAACTTCCCTGTCAGCCTCCGTCAGCTCCTGTGGACTCGTCTCATGTCCCTCAGCATACTTGAGCTTCTTCCTCTTTGTCTGAACCAGCAGGAAGTGTGAGTACATGTCAGTTAGGGTCTTGGGCAGCTCTCCTCTCTGGTCTGTAGTCAACATGTGGTCCAGAACTGTAGCAGTGATCCAGCAGAAGACTGGAATCAGACACATGATGTGGAGGCTCCTGGAGGTCTTGATGTGGGAGATGATTCTGCTGGACAGCTCTTCATCACTGACTCTCTTCCTGAAGTACTCCTCCTTCCGTCGTGCAGTGAAGCCTCGTACTTCTGTTACCCTGTCAACACACGCAGGAGGGATCTGATTGGCTGCTGCAGGTCGGGAAGTTATCCAGACGAGAGTCGAGGGAAGCAGCTTCCCCTGGATGAGGTTTGTCAACAGCACGTTGACCGATGACTTCTGTGTGACATCAGAAACAGCCTCATTGTTGTTGAAATCCAGGTAAAGTCTGCTTTCATCCAGGCCGTCAAAGATGAAGAGAACTTTAGAGCCAGCGAGCTGCTCTGCTGTGACCTCCTGTAATGCTGGATGGAAAACACGGAGCAGCTCCAGAAGACTGTACTGCTCATCTTTGATCAAGTTCAGCTCCCTGAAGGAAAGAGGAATCACCAGATCCACATCTTGGTTTTCCAAACCCTCGGCCCAGTCCAGACAGAACTTCTGCACTGAGAAGGTTTTTCCAACGCCAGCGACACCGATCGTCATAACGACTCTGATGTGTTTCTGTTGGTCAGGTAAGGCTTTAAAGATGTCGCTGCACTTGATTGGAGAGTCATGGAGGGTCTTCATCTTGGAAGCTGTCTCAAGCTGCCTCACCTCATGTTGGGTATTAACTTCTTCACTCAGTTCATCAGTGATGTAGAGCACAGTGTAGATCCTGTTGAGGGGGGTTCCACTTCCTGTTTGATCAGCTCCTTCAGTCACACGTTCATATGTCCCCTTCACTCTGATCTGATGTATATGCCGAATATCGATCACTAGGAAAAGTCAAAAGGTGAAAGACCAAATGAAAAAAAAGAAAAGTTGACAATCTGTTGATTATTTTTACTAACAATATGAAAATGAACTATATAAGAACATATAAAAAAGTAAAGGTTATAAAGTAATCATCCCTCCTTGAATAAAAAAAAATAACGTCAAAGTGATTTGCACATTTATTTTTATATATACAGTATATATATATATTAATAGTGAATTTACTTTTAACGAGAAGCCTCAGAGTTGCTCCTTTGTATCGTTTTTTTTAATGTTTCGATACCGGTGATAAATCGATACTTTTAAAACAGTGCCGGTGCCTAAATCAAAATATATATAATGTATTTATAAAGCATATAATATAAAATATAAAAAAGGAGCACAAAATGACAGCTGGCGACATGAAAGAACGGCTTGTTTATTGCTAAGGCGAAATGGTCAAAATGAAAAGATTGATTAATAATGTAATAACAATGACTTATTTCACCAGTGAATTGCTGGTAAACGACAAAATCAAGCACCAGATGGGAAAAGCGTATTTTACAATAACTTTGAATGCACCACAAGGCTGGCGAGTTTCAAGTGAACGCACCGTCTGTGTTGTTTTTCCGACATCGGCATCCTGTTACGTCCCGCTGTTGGAATCCTCTACAGTGAAATACAGTCACACTTTACACCGCTTAACGTACGCTGTCAGCATTTTAACCGTTGTGTTTAATCCAGCTACTAGCTAACGCTAACGTAGCGTCCTGTGCAGCGATGCTTCTGAAAAAAAAAAAAAAGTCAGGCACCGAAATTTTCGTTCTTATTCGTTCTCGTTACTACAGTTTACGTCGGAATCGGTGCCCTATTTGCACCGCGTTTCGGTACCCAACCCTATTTATATTTATGATGTTAAACAGTCGTGTTTTCAGCCATGAAGACATCAGCAGACACATGGACAGACTTACTTTGTTCAGTGCTGGTCCTTCTGTCTGTCTGTAGTCCAGTTCTGGTTCTGGGCGGCTGCTCCTCCTCAGAAACATCACTCCTCTTCCTGTGAAGACATTTCTTTATGACTAAAAGGATTTGCTGAATTTCCAGACTTGACCAAAACTGTCTCAAAGCACAGATGTTCTCAGAGAACAGTAAAAGTGCTGTTACAGTTCTGTTTATGAATCTGTAACAAAGATGTTCCTTTTATTTAAACTATCCTGCTTTCAAAAACACCACTGAACTGCTTTTCCTCTCTGAGTGTCTCATTAAACATTTAGTGAGTAGTTTGTTTATTAAAACAAAGTCAACACTTCCTGCATCACCTTCACAGTAAAAGTCCTCACTTAAAGAGAGTTGGTTATGTCCTTTACACTTTCAAGTCACTTTTGGCAGTTTAGCTTGAGTCAGTTAGGTTTGAACTGGAGGTTGAGTGGTTTGAATATTTTGGTACAGCAGTGTAAAGCTGCCTACACATGGCGGCAAAACCGCTTTGCACCGGCGGTTCCATTGATTTCCTATGGGGGGGGGGTGATGGCAACCAACTATGTGCTGCGCTACAACTGGCGTTACGCACCGCTCGGATTTGCCGCGTTGAACTGCGCTTAAAGTTAAAATTATTTCAACTTTGACCTAGTTGCCACCATAGACAGTAAAAGAAATGAACCAAAAGACCCCGTGTCTGTGGACGGAGACCAGTGAAGGATATTAGAAGCACTTTTCCGGTGCTGGCTGAGCGTTACTGACCAGCCTCCAACTGAGCTTGAAGACGTAGATGTGACATGGGCAACCTGTCTGAAAGTTGGAAGTCTTCTGGTAGCTGTGCCGAGAGAAATCTCAATCATTCCCAATCTTACAGAGACGGAGAGCGTAGGTATATGTAAGGAGATAACATAGGCACAGGCTAATTATTGCTAAATAAAATGCTAGTTAACATTAGTAATTAAACTTAAACAGCTAAAGTAAGTCCAAACTGCCTGAGAGCTTCTCCTGTACTATACGGTAATTCCTTTACTATGTTATAGTAAGTCTCGTGGTTATGACCCAATCTTTAGCCTGTTTTTATAAAAGCGTCTGCTACGGAGCCATAACGTGAGGTACAAGGTAATGGAGCCTTTTATACATTGTTGTGTTTGTTTAGAAATAAACAACGGACAAAGTGTCAAAGTGGCGTCAAAATGAATGGGAGTCAATGGAATGCTAATGGCGGGTGATGGCTCGTTAGCATCAAAATGGCGCCATAGGAGCTACGCTGTGTGGAAGTTGGCTTACCCCCTTGGTTGCCGCTGACCCTTCGAAAACGCAACCAATGTGATAACAGCTGTACGTGACGTAGTCCAAGGCAACACAGATACACTGTATCAGAAACCGGCACAACAATGTAAGAAAATATACAAGGAACGAGCATCAAGGAGGGATCATCGAGGTTATTATAGTTTATATTCATGCTGCCTGGCCCTGTACCCATAAATCCATGCTCTGTACCCATACATCCATGCCCTGTACCGGGGTTAGCTTCTGTTTCGGGGAAAGGGGGCTTTGCGTTCTCCTTTACCTTGTTAAGGTAAGCTAGTTTAGCCTCCTTGTGCACGCTTCTCAAATGTACTTTCAAATTCGTGGGATTTTTCCTTTTAATAAATTGTCCACATATTTTACCCCCTTCCATTGCCAGGCACTTGCTTTTATCTGGCACACATAAGTCATAATCAAAGACGACTCTTTCTTCAGACTTTCGGTACACACCAACCAGACGGCCGACCCTCGGCAGAAAAGCCAGTCGAAATGATCAGTCTCCCCGTGTTGTTCCAAAAAGTGTCACAGAACAGACCAAAAAGACGAGACGAGACGTAATACATCGCTATAACAGCAGGCAGTTTTGAGAGACTCTAGTCACCTCATTCTGTCCCCTCCGACCGAACATGTCAGGTCGGCCAAAATGAACGCCGACAGCCCCCCAGACGGACGACGGCGCGGGACACACTGAACAGACTCGAGTCACCGACCCGCCAGACTGTCAGACGGACGATAATCGGCTAAGTGTGTCCCGGCTATAAGAAGGAGGTTCTTAGACTCAAAAGTATCCAAATGGATGTTTAAGCAGCATGTCCTAAAAACTTTTATTGGGAGGATTTATTTTGGGGGAAAGTCTCTTTTTGCAGATCTAAGTCAACGCCAGACAAAGGAATCTTCAGTAAGTTGTCTGGAACTTACTCGAGTTTTGTGGAGGGGTGCAAGATATATTGACTCAATATCATTATCGCGATATCACATTGCGCGATATTATACCAAAAGTCTTGCGATGATTGTGCAATATTTTGTTTTATTTGTGAAGCGTTGCATCCCGCCTGACATGCACCCAAAGAGTATAGAAGTAACAAGAGGCGAAACTCAATAGAACGTTGTGTTACATTCAGTCCAAGATTGCGGAGCTGCACTCTTTAGAACGGGTCCATTGCAAGCTGCAGCACAACGTTCTATTAAGTTTCGCCTCTTTTTACGTCTACTCTTTGATGCACCTCTCGAAAAATACACATCACTTGGTAGCGTTGCATTTCCCCCGACTCATTTCCTTGTTCTCCTTCTCCATAAACAACATAAAATCAAGGAGAGGGTTAACGTTCCCTGGTGCTATTTTGCAGTTTCAGAAAACAATTCTGCCACAGACCAGGAAAAACCTGGTCGAAAGTCAGTGGCGCTAGTCTAAAGTCAGTAGCGCGTTATTCAGATGCTATTTTAGGGGCGCATGCTTGGCCATAATGTAGAGTGTGCACAACAAGCATACACTTTGTTTCTCTCATCTACACGGACGCAGCAGTTCCCATTTTTGCAAACCATACATAATTACAAAGAAAAATATTACTGAAAATGCACTTCAGGTGTTTGGATAGGTCAGGAGGCACTTTACAGTACAATCCTCAAAAATTTGCAGCATTCTTTGTGGCTTGTTGTGTTTTACACAACATTTCCATGAATCATGGATGTGTTGATGACATAAATGAGGAAATATTAGAGGACTTAAGGAGACGTGATGTTGAACCAAGGCGGGACTGGACACTTGAGGGTGGTCAGCGATGGCTGCGCAATGCTCGTGGAGACGGTGGGACGGAGATGGAGTGGGGGGAGGAGGAAGGGGCACAACAGGAGCAGGTGGTGCGTTTGGAGGGCTCCGCGCTGCAGCAATCCTCTCCAGACTTGGGAAGATGCGCCCAAGAGGCCGCAGCAACATCGCCACCCGGTCAAGACGGGTATTTATTACTTTGCCGCATCTCGGACAGCTCCGGCTGGCGTGCTCCAGTCAAATCCGCCGTTATAATAGCAATCTGTCATGGAACAAGCGCGCCTCCTCTTAAAGGGAATGTGAGATGACGCTCTGATTGGTTTATTGCACGTTACGCCCAAACCACACCTAGCTACTTCAGACCAACCCATTTTAGATTTGCGTCGGGCGCAAGACTCATTTATCCTGAGATCCACCCACAAAGCTACTTGCGTTTCACGTTTGATACTTGCGTTTCAGATCGTTAAAATAGAGCCCCACAGACACAGACACACACACACACCCCGCTGGTGTTCATATGACATTCGTGTTGAACCGTAGGGGTGGTCCGTTACATTACAACTGTCAACACTGACAATTTATTTATCAATGGAGTGTATTTCAAAATGGAACACATTACACTTTGTAACTTATTCAAACGATTGTATTACTGTACAAATTAGCTACAACAACATAGGAGCAAAATGTTCTCCTCGGGAAAAAAGTTACCGTCAAGACATGTTCATATTAATTAGAAGGAACTGGACTTTGGAGTCAACCCCCCCTTGTTCGTTCTTGACCTTCAGGAACAATATATGGTGGAGATAATCTACAGAACTTCAATATATAAACAAAAACAAAACACAGAAAAAGAAAAACGAGTCATATAAATGAGTTGGTATCGGTTCTCTTACTTTGTGTCTGAGGGTCCAGGTTCTTTACTGAAGTATAGAGGCTGAACTCTGGACCGGTCACTCTTCATAGACTGACAGCCAGATACTACAGACTCTGCTCCGTCCTCCTCTTCCTCCAAATCACTCATCTTCTGATCTGAAGTCAGCCTGAGAGGTAAAACAGTAAGACCGACTGTGAGCTGTATGCATTTGGATCAGATTTCCTTCAAGAAAATTCTCTCTCACCCTAACATGCAACAAAGTCTCTCCGGAGTCTGGCCCCGTCTAACATCTCCCTCACTGTTTTATCCTCTTCTGACTCTTCCTCCTGCAACTGGTGTCCGCTGCTATCAGTTGGACATAATCCAGACTTCCGGTTTGGTTCCTGTTTCCCAAAAAGATTGTAAAAGGAAGATTGTGCTAGTTCCTTAAATACACCTTTATTCTCCATGTTCTTTTGGCCAGAGGACACCTTTATTGGGTGCACTTTGTTTTCCAAATATTTGTACTTTGTTTCAAAATGCTTTATTAGTGCACTCTGCTCCAGGCATCTTTTACAGGCCAGAGAGAGAGGGGAGAGCAAGGTCATGGCTCAGGATGTATTCTACAATTACGAAATATATTCTTACACACTTATACCTTTGTTGTCTCTGCTCTTCTGGCCATGAGAATATTTGTTGCACTTGTTAATTATTTCCCGGGTACATGCTTGATCCTGCACTCCCCTCAAACGTCTTACCACTCAAAGAGCAGATGGCTTCCTCACAGCCCAGAGGAGCAGAAAGTGCAAGGTCAGTTCATGACTTAAGGCCCACAACTAATATGAAAATATATCCTACACATGTAGGGACCCTCATTATAGACGGGTTTCCTGTTTAAAATTGACAGAGAGCAGAGCTCCGACACAAACACACGCTCGCAGAGCTGCAGACGACGCAAACTACGTCGGCTCTGCAGTTTTGTTGAAGTCACAGTGAGTCACGGAAATGCCGATAAAGCGGTTTCAAGTGTGGTTACAGTTTTTCATAACATCACGCAGACAGCGTTTGCTGTGATATGATATTAATGGCGAGCCGAAAGCGGTCGCGGTACTGTTGACTTCCTCGGAGACGAGCAGGCACAGCAGTGGTTTCTATGCCCTGGTGACTGACTGACAGGCTGAGGCTGTAAGGCAAGGCAACTTTATTTCTACAGCACCTTTCAGCAACAAGGCAATTCAAAGTGCTTTACATGAAACATTAAAGAGCAATTAAAAACGGTCATGATGAAAATAAAACAGGCTAAAAAATAATATACAAATACAATAATAAACTATATATATATATATATATATATATATATATATATATATGTATTTTCAAAAGTGACACTGAATTTGAAACAGCACATTGTAATTTCTGCATCTATTATCAAAGTATTTATTAGTAGCTAATACAGTGGAAATCAATAGAAATATGAAAATTTGGTTAGCATGTTGATTTACGGTGTGTGCCCCTAAATTTTCTGGAGCCCTGTCTTAGTCCCTTCATTTCGTCATGGCATTTACAGTGCCTTGCGAAAGTATTTGGCCCCCTTTAACTTTTTGACCTTTTGCCACATTTCAGGCTTCAAACATAAAGATATAAAACTGTAATTTTTTGTGAAGAATCAACAACAAGTGGGACACAATCATGAAGTGGAACGAAATTTATTGGATATTTCAAACCTTTTTAACAAATAAAAAACTGAAAAATTGGGCGTGCAAAATTATTCAGCCCCTTTACTTTCAGTGCAGCAAACTCTCCAGAAGTTCAGTGAGGATCTCTGAATGATCCAATGTTGACCTAAATGACTAATGATGATAAATAGAATCCACCTGTGTGTAATCAAGTCTCCGTATAAATGCACCTGCTCTGTGATAGTCTCAGAGGTCCGTTTAAAGCGCAGAGAGCATCATGAAGAACAAGGAACACACCAGGTAGGTCCGAGATACTGTTGTGGAGAAGGTTAAAGCCGGATTTGGATACAAAAAGATTTCCCAAGCTTTAAACATCCCAAGGAGCACTGTGCAAGCGATAATATTGAAATGGAAGGAGTATCAGACCACTGCAAATCTACGAAGACCCGGCCGTCCCTCTAAACTTTCAGCTCATACAAGGAGAAGACCGATCAGAGATGCAGCCAAGAGGCCCATGATCACTCTGGATGAACTGCAGAGATCTACAGCTGAGGTGGGAGACTCTGTCCATAGGACAACAATCAGTCGTATACTGCACAAATCTGGCCTTTATGGAAGAGTGGCAAGAAGAAAGCCATTTCTTAAAGATATCCATAAAAAGTGTCGTTTAAAGTTTGCCTCAAGCCACCTGGGAGACACACCAAACGTGGAAGAAGGTGCTCTGGTCAGATGAAACCAAAATCAAACTTTTTGGCAACAATGCAAAACGTTATGTTTGGCGTCAAAACAACCACCTACCCCATTTAAACACACCATCCCCAACTGTCAAACATGGTGGTGGCAGCATCATGGTTTGGGCCTGCTTTTCTTCAGCAGGGACAGGGAAGATGGTTCAAATTGATGGGAAGATGGATGGAGCCAAATACAGGACCATTCTGGAAGAAAACCTGATGGAGTCTGCAAAAGACCTGAGACTGGGACGGAGATTTGTCTTCCAACAAGACAATGATCCAAAACATAAAGCAAAATCTACAATGGAATGGTTCACAAATAAACATATCCAGGTGTTAGAATGGCCAAGTCAAAGTCCAGACCTGAATCCAATCGAGAATCTGTGGAAATAACTGAAAACTGCTGTTCACAAACGCTCTCCATCCAACCTCACTGAGCTCGAGCTGTTTTGCAAGGAGGAATGGGCAAAAATGTCAGTCTCTTGATGTGCAAAACTGATGGAGACATACCCCAAGCGACTTACAGCTGTAATCGCAGCAAAAGGTGGCGCTACAAAGTATTAACTTAAGGGGGCTGAATAATTTTGCACGCCCAATTTTTTCTCTTTTTCCTCAAGTTTTTTATTTGTTAAAAAGGTTTGAAATATCCAATAAATGTCGTTCCACTTCATGATTGTGTCCCACTTGTTGTTGATTCTTCACAAAAAATTACAGTTTTATATCTTTATGTTTGAAGCCTGAAATGTGGCAAAAGGTCGAAAAGTTCAAGGAGGCCGAATACTTTCGCAAGGCACTGTATATAACACATACTCTATGGTCTTACAAAGCTAACGTTTTTGACCGATTACAATTTAATCATTTTTTGTGAGCTGGAGAGGTCTCGTTACGAGGAAGCTAGCTATAGCTCTGTTTCCCATTCATTCCAATGGGGAAACATTGCGGCTAGACTTTCGACATACATTGCATATATTTACACTTTGAATTTCGTCATGGCATTTATATAACACATACTCTATGGTCTTACAAAGCTAACGTTTTTGACCGATTACAATTTAATTATTTATCGGTTTTTAATTTTGTGTTCCTGTGATATATATGTATGGCTATAATGATCATTTTAGGCTAATGTAATAGCCCGTGTTAGCAGCAGGGTTACTCCTGAGTGTACCCTTATGGTTGGTTTATGCCTTAAAATAATGGCCAGGATTTCTGGGAAAAGGTACGATATGTTTGTTTCAAAACATCACTGCAGGTTGATTGTTTTTAGCAGCAGAGGTTGATTGTGGGCGAGAGGGCAACAACACTGTCTTGGTTAGCTCGCCGAAGCTCTACTGCCACTGTCTCGGCAACGTTAGCTAATGTCCGCTAGCTAATGTAGGCTAACTATAGCCAGTTAGCTTTGTATGTAACGTAACAAAAACCCACCCATCTCAGAGGAGCGAAGCTTAATATTTCATTCAATAAAGTTATGTACAAAAGGAACACTAACGCAACAGGTCTTATCTTGGCAACGTGGACGCAGATATAGTAAACTCCGAAGGCAGTCGTAATATTTACTTAGTAGGCTAGTAAACGCTGCCGTCTGTTTACATACTCAGGGCTACGTCGTGCTCCGTTGCTCTGATTGGTTGTTGATCCATCCAATTGCATCCAGACGCGTTTTGGTCTACGGCCTCTTGGAAAGTCGAACAAATGAAGCTGTTGCGCTAACGTTACCAAAACATCGACGTAGCTTTAGCTAGCAGTCTAAACTTATCTCGAATCCAGACCTTTAACTGTCTATGGTCCGGACTCGAGTACCACAGCCCTGACAGGTAGATATCACTGAGCTGAACAACAACAAGCTGCAACTTTTCTGATTGATCCAATGGGAGCCTGACTCTTGCATATGACCCCAATCTGCCCTCTTATGGCTTGAAGCCATAACCTCCGCCAGTTTTTGGCAAAGGCATGCTTCCCCCTAGGTATGTTAAACAACAGGCACCCATCACTGGCTCTGTTTGTACAATTAACCACGCAACAACTCCTTGGCATTTTGACTTACGCTATGCTGCTACTACTAGCTAGCTACACAAAACACGTCTTCTTTCTGCCCCCTGGTTGTGTGCGCAAGCAGTGATGATGTTGCCGAGAAACACATGTATGCTACTGTTGAAGTGTGGTGCGATTATGAGCCTTGTTAGTGGTGTAGAAATAGAGATTTATTTTTACTTTACCCTCTGCCCCGACTACTAGCGTTATAAGCTAATTAGCGATTTGCGATAAAACTGGTCACATTTGATTGGCATGAAAACATATCCCAGAGAATGGTTGACTCGGTACACATGTGTTATTAACCCCTAGGTTCATTTTGCGCCGGATTTGTCCTTTAATTAAAAGGAACTGGACTTTGGGGTCAAGCCCCCCTTGTTCGTTCTTGACCTTCAGGAACGATATATGGTGGAGATAATCTACTGAACTTCTGCAAAAGACCTGAGACTGGGACGGAGATTTGTCTTCCAACAAGACAATGATCCAAAACATAAAGCAAAATCTACAATGGAATGGTTCACAAATAAACATATCCAGGTGTTAGAATGGCCAAGTCAAAGTCCAGACCTGAATCCAATCGAGAATGTGTGGAAAGAACTGAAAACTGCTGTTCACAAACGCTCTCCATCCAACCTCACTGAGCTCGAGCTGTTTTGCAAGGAGGAATGGGCAAAAATGTCAGTCTCTTGATGTGCAAAACTGATGGAGACATACCCCAAGCGACTTACAGCTGTAATCGCAGCAAAAGGTGGCGCTACAAAGTATTAACTTAAGGGGGCTGAATAATTGCCTGTTCTGCCCCCTAGAAATAGAGATTTATTTTTACTTTACCCTCTGCCCCGACTACTAGCGTTATAAGCTAATTAGCGATTTGCGATAAAACTGGTCACATTTGATTGGCATGAAAACATATCCCAGAGAATGGTTGACTCGGTACACATGTGTTATTAACCCCTAGGTTCATTTTGCGCCGGATTTGTCCTTTAATTAAAAGGAACTGGACTTTGGGGTCAAGCCCCCCTTGTTCGTTCTTGACCTTCAGGAACGATATATGGTGGAGATAATCTACTGAACTTCAATATATAAACAAAAACAAAACACAGAAAAAGAAAAAGAAAAGCAAGTCATATAAATGAGTTGGTATCAGTTCTCTTACTTTGTGTCTGAGGGTCCAGGTTCTTTACTGAAGTATAGAGGCTGAACTCTGGACCGGTCACTCTTCATAGACTGACAGCCAGATACTACAGACTCTGCTCCGTCCTCCTCTTCCTCCAAATCACTCATCTTCTGATCTGAAGTCAGTCTGAGAGGTACAACAGGAACACTGACTGGGAGCTCACAACATTCATAAAAAACAAGTTTCACAAGTTTCACACGCAAGACTGAGAGATGAGGAACACACGATCTCTCTCACACACACACACACACACACACACACACACACACACACACACACACACACACACACACACACACACACACACACACACACACACACACACACACACACTGTACTTGTGAGGGAACTAGTTGATATAATGCATTCCCTAGCCCCTTCTTTACCATAACAACTAAATGCCTAACTCTTAAACCAATTCTGAACCCTTAAACAGGCCTTTGAAGGTTTCAGAAGGTGAGAACCGGGCAAAATATCCTCACTGTCATGGTGTTCTCTCACACACTCACACACACACACACACACACACACACACACACACACACACACACACAGTTAAATAAAACCATCCAGAAGTCCGTCAGGTATCTTGAAATCTGTGTTTTCTGGGTCTACAGCAGGTTTAATGTGTATTATTATATATTAATTATTCAGCCAATCAGCACTTTGTGTCCAGATGAATCAAACTGTTGAGTTCATTCTAACATTTCTTTCCTCTACAGTCCACAGGGAGAAAACAGACTCAGTGACTTGACAGTAAAATAATAAATGTTGGATTACCACTCACCCTGCCTCAGCCTTCAGTTTCCTCCCCCTGCTCTGTTCTGGTCTCACTAAATGGAGTCTCACCTGACTCAACACTTTTAGTTTTAAGGTCTTCCTGCCAGTGGCGTAGGCAGAAATAGTATTTTGGGCAGGCCAGTACAAAAGTGAGTGGGCCATTTTCAAAAAGACGTAGAAGTAGCAAAAAGGACTAACTGAAAAACAATTTTACCTTCCAACATATACTGCATTACAACGGCAATAGTACTGTCTCCAACATGCTCAACCAACAAAAAAAAAAGTGGCCAGCAAGGCTCCAAATCTTAGACAGTGTCTGGAGTCCACGGCAGTGACAGGTCAAAGAAAACTAAAAACGACGTCACTCACAGATAAGTTATCTTCTTATTTAATGTGGGCCAAACACAAACGGGTTTCAGCTAGAAGCCATCATCAAAATTTTCTACTAAATAGGAAGGTTACTAGGTTACTTAAATAATAACGCAAGAAGCATGAAACCAGTCTGACTTAATATTAAGTAATTCATTTATGTTACCTCTGTGAGGGCGAGCACTCAAACACACTCCTCTCTGGCTGTTGGGCTATCAGCTCCGCTGGGGAAATGTCATATGCTGCAAAAGAGCTCGTCCTTATTTCCACTGTATTCCATCCAAGAAAAGTGTCCATACCACTTTAAAGAGAAGCCATGGTCAGCTTCCTCACACCAGCCTCCTTTCTTCCTCTTCACAAACAGCTTCAGGATGGTTTAGTTGTCGCTTCATCTCTGCTGCGTAGTTAGACCCTGCATCGGACTTCCATCAGCTACTCACTGGGGATTTCCACGGAATACATTCCGCAACCGGTGGAAACAAATTAGCAGTAAGAGGACGCGGAGGAGCGCTTGGCTGCACACAGTGCGCCTGCGCAAACAGAGCGTGCGTTAAAAGGCTGAATCGATTATTTTTAACTAATATAATTTTACAGAAAATCTCCTTCCTTTTGAGGAAATTAAACGTGATAACAGACTTTTTTTTAAAGTTATTCTCAGTATTTGAAAAAATACACAGAGTATATCATTAACCAATAACAATAAGAGCTGATACCGAGGCTTAATCTACAGGGGGTTGCAACCCCCTTATAATCAAAACTGGCCAGCTCAACACCACCCAAAAAATCTATATACAACTTCCTTTACATAATAATAAAGACATGTGTACCATAACTTGTTGCATAAAGGAGACAAATTGCCAAACAAGATTGCAGGGAATTAAGTGTTTCAAATTTCAGTTTTGCTCAATCAATTGCGCAGCCCTACACCAGCTGTGTTGTGTTGTGGAAGTGAAATGACAATAAATTCAACCAAATTAAATATTACAACTCTTTTAATGTCAATGCCACTATCAGTATGTGGTTGTTGTTACATGTTCTTTCCCTTAGTTCTCGCAATAAGTTTTGTGTAAATTCGCAATAAGTTTTGCATTTTCTTGCAATATTTACATTTTTCACGTACATGTTTCCAGACATGGAGCAGGTTTCTAAGTGAGTCTTCATTTTAAAAGAGGAAACAAAGTTGGGACTCAAAGTGCTGCTCCTTGTCCTGGAATGTAGAAAAGCTTGATAACTCCTCCCTGTGTCAACGAAGCATACCGATCTTACCCAATTAACTGAACCCTTGAAAATAGGTCAGTCACAGTCTAATGTCTAAGAAGTAATAATAATAACAATAATAATACATTTTATGCGTAACGCACTTTATATTTAAGCAAATCTCAAAGTGCTACATAGCAATGCTATGGAGAAAAAAATATTAAAACTAAAAGAAACTACAAAAGGACAAGGAAAGGGGTAAGAAATCAGCCAAAAGGTGCTGAAAAGGTGGGTCTTAAAGGTGCTGTTTCAGGAGTCAGAAATCAACAACAGGTTGTGATGAGTGAGAAATGGAAAAAGAATGTTTTCCTTTTTACTTTGTTTTATGTCATCTTCAAACTGCTTGGTTCACTGCTGAGTTATGTATTCTGATATAGTCTTTCGTACATATAGCTACCAAAAGTAAAGCACAATGTGTTCCACGTAGTTTTTGCTGTATGCAAGAAGAAGTTGGAGAAAACAGCTAGCTAGCTCATGTAGTCCTTACCTAGCTACTGAGCATGTAGTCCTTACCTAGCTAGCTCATGTAGTCCTTACCTAGCTACTGAGCATGTAGTCCTTACCTAGCTAGCTCATGTAGTCCTTACCTAGCTACTAAGCATGTAGTCCTTACCTAGCTACTGAGCATGTAGTCCTTACCTAGCTACTGAGCATGTAGTCCTTACCTAGCTAGCTCATGTAGTCCTTACCTAGCTAGCTCATGTAGTCCTTACCTAGCTACTGAGCATGTAGTCTTACCTAGCTACTGAGCATGTAGTCTTACCTAGCTACTGAGCATGTAGTCTTACCTAGCTACTGAGCATGTAGTCCTTACCTAGCTACTGAGCATGTAGTCCTTACCTAGCTACTGAGCATGTAGTCCTTACCTAGCTACTGAGCATGTAGTCCTTACCTAGCTACTGAGCATGTGTGACTGACAACAAAGATATTACAGAAGTTGAGAGGTCTCACTCTGTAGCTAAAACAGAGACCTGAACACAGGGTGAAAAGAGGAGCTGCAACAATGTGCAGTACAACAAAAATATGGTGTTTTTTGATAATTAAACCATGTAAACCTATTCTGGTACAACCTCTAAATACAATTATGAACCTGAAAATGAGCAGAATATGGGCACTTTAAACCTGTGGTTAACGTTGTGAAACGGTCCCAGTTTGGTTAGGGTTAAGACACCAAAACTACTGAGTTAAGATGATAAAAAAGATGGAGGTTTGGGTTCAAATCAGACGTGACGTCATTTCCTGAAGGTAACCATGTGACGCAGAACGTGACATAGCTCCGTTTGTTCCATAAAGTAAAAAAAAAAAAAACTGATTCCTTTTTTGAACCCCTGTCTCCTGGGTGAAAGTCCTGTGTTTAATATTGTAGGATATCATACCAAATGGTGTACATACAGTCTCCATGTTTGTTGCTAAGAGCTGATTGGTGTGGTTTCTTCACTGCACAGATATCAGCTGTCCATTAAACATTTTGGGTCTTTTTGTCTTTAGTTTTTGTGTAAATGTTTAGTTCACTGCTCATCGTTTGTTGCACCGAACTGAAAATGAAAACTTCTCTGTGCTCTAAATGTTTGATGAATATTTGTACGTTGCTGTTACTCTTCCAATGCATGAGGTTCAACTTTTAATACGCTGTTATGGAGACATAGGAGTGCCATGAAAAAAAAATAACTGTAAATGAATGTGTAAATATAGAGAGAAATAACAAAATAACAAATGATAACATATAACACGTTTCTTTAGTTCCTGTCCAGCATAAATAAATGTTTGTAAAATACCACTTAAGAATTATTTTAATGTAAAAAAAAAAAAAAAAAAATCAAAGCTCTGTTCTTCTTGTTAGTTTTAATCTTAATAAAGATGTACAAACTTCATGTTTTCTTCCATTGCTTCTGTAAATTAATGACATGTTTTTCTTCAGGACGCCTAAAAATCTATTCAAATGTATACACATCTAATAACAACATAAGACATGTCACACAACGTACCCAGTGTCCTACATACGTTGTCCTACGGGGTTGCTAGTGCTAGACAAAAATGAGCAATGCCACGAAACATGTTTTGCTAATTGGCAATTTGCTATTAGTCATGAAAAGTTCGTTTTAAGTACCATGCACAAATACTTACCAAAACATGCTTCCGCAGATTATATATGGAGTTATTGATTGCTGCCAGTTCAGTCACCTTTGGCAGGCACACCTGGCACTGCATGATGACACTATTGGCCCTCTTGAATTTAAATGAAAAACAGTCTTTCAAATGTGGCCAAAGATTTTCGTCGTTTTGGGCAATAGGATTTGTAGGCCGGGACATCTCTGCAGCATCACAGTACTTCACTCACAATGGTTTGACACACTGTAAGTGAAGTGATTTGGATATTGCACTATAGCCTACTTGTCCATAATTTCATTTGGATTAAATCATGATTAATTGCGCAGCCATACACCAGTTCTGTTGTGTTGTGGAAGTGAAATGATAATGAATTAAACCAAGTTAAATATTAAAACTCTTTTAATCCAAATACAATAACAAACTGAACGTCCCAAACATTTATCCCTCCTGTTGTCCTCGGGTCAAATCTTCTATATCAGAAATTTGGTTTCTGTGTGTGTGTGTCTGTCTGAGTCTGTGTGTGTGTCTGTCTGTGTGTGTGTGTGTGTGTGTGTGTGTGTGTGTGTGTGTGTGTGTGTCTGTGTGTGTGTGTATGTGTGTCTGTCTGAGTCTGTCTGAGTCTGTGTGTGTGTGTGTGTCTGTCTGAGTCTGTGTGTTTGTGGGTGTGTGTGTGTGTGTGTGTGTGTGTGTGTGTCTGTCTGAGTCTGTGTGTGTGTGTGTTTGTGTCTCTGTCTGTCTGAGTATGTGTGTGTGTCTGTCTGAGTCCGAGTGTGTCTGTCTGAGTCTGTGTGTGTGTGTGTGTGTGTGTGTGTGTGTGTGTGTGTGTGTGTGTCTGTCTGTCTGTCTGAGTGTGTGTGTGTGTGTTTGTGTCTCTGTCTGTCTGAGTCTGTGTGTGTGTGTGTGTGTGTGTGTGTGTGTTTGTGTCTCTGTCTGTCTGAGTCTGTGTGTGTGTGTGTGTGTGTGTGTGTGATAAAACTGACCAAAACATTGGGGGAGGGCAAATTTTGACCCAGAAAAACCAAAAGTAGCCCAGTCGACCAGAAGACGAGGCTTAACATGCAACTTGTTTCCGTTTTCTGTCCGACTTCGTCGTGATAAATGTGGATTCACCAGCACGTCCTGAGATCATGTGAGCTCTTCCTTAGGTCCGCAGTGAGGACTGAAACCAGCCTCCGTGTGGGACAGAGTCCCAGACATTGAGAATCCTCTGTCCAAAACCCATTTTATGTTTCCCCAAACTCACAGTGAGCAGAACTGACTCGGGTCTGCAGAAGGTCTACGCCACAGCGGGGATGAAATACTGCAGTGACACGTCTTCATGCAGCAGAATCAGGTGGACGACTCTCTCATGGACGATATCTGAAGAGGACAAGATCAAGGGGAACAGGATTTAAATCAGTGATGGGACATGACATTTTATTGAAATTTACTGAAAAAAAATGTCTGGTACAGGATATAAAATCCTCTATTCCAGACTCAAGCAACACAAAAGACACATATAGATTAGGGTTGGGCGGTATCCACATTTTGATACCGTCAAACCTCCTCCCTATCTTACCGCGGTATACGGTATTACCGTGACTAATTAAAAATGATAACGTAAGGCTCAGACGGCATCACCAAACTGAAACAATAATAACATAATAATAACATGACAACCACACGTAATCACATAAATTATATGTAATATTTAGTCCTTGTCTCCTATATAAGTACATTGCAGTTTTTTTAATGACGGCACTGAAACTGATACCGTTGATATTTTTAAGACCCCGCGGTATCCCGTATTACCGCCCAACCCTAATATTATATATATATATATATATATATATATATATATATATATATACACACACACTGTACACATACATACAGTACAGGCCAAAAGTTTGGACACACCTTCTCATTCAATGTGTTTCTTTATTTTCATGACTATTTACATTGTAGATTCTCACTGAAGGCATCAAAACTATGAATGAACACATATGGAATTATGTACTTAACAAAAAGTGTGAAATAACTGAAAACATGTCTTATATTTTAGATTCTTCAAAGTAGCCACCCTTTGCTTTTTTGATAACTCTGCAAACCCTTGGTGTTCTCTCAATGAGCTTCATGGGGTAGTCACCTGAAATGGTTTTACCTTCACAGGTGTGCTTTGTCAGGGTTCATTAGTGGAATTATTTCTCTTATTAATAAAAAAGCAAAGGGTGGCTACTTTGAAGAATCTAAAATATAAGACATGTTTTCAGTTATTTCACACTTTTTTTTAAGTACATAATTCCATATGTGTTCATTCATAGTTTTGATGCCTTCAGTGAGAATCTACAATGTAAATAGTCATGAAAATAAAAAGGAAACGTATTGAATGAGAAAGGAAACGTATTGAATTGAATTTATTTATATATATATATATATATATATAAAAAAATGTGTTTGTATGTATATGCACACATTTTAACATGTTTTCATAAAACACACACACATTCATTTTATGATTTAAACTAACAATTCATTTTATTTATTTTTTACCTTTATCCAAGTAAGTTGAGACAACTTGTCTTTTGCAGGAACACCCTGATCACATTCACCCAGGTCCACATTCATACCTGGAAGCTGCCCAGTACAACCACAGTCTGATCTGCTGGAAGCTGCCCAGTACAACCACAGTCTGATTTGCTGGAAGCTGCCCAGTACAACCACAGTCTGATTTGCTGGAAGCTGCCCAGTACAACCACAGTCTGATCTGCTGGCCACAGACCAGCTCCACTGGAGCAGCTGGAGGTTAAGGGCCTTGCTCAAGGGTACCTCAATGGTGGTAAAGAGGGAGGGACAATCTTTCCCTTTCTCTGGGGATTGAACCGGCAACCTCCGGGTCACAAGCTCGCTTCTCTAACCTTTAGGCCACCCAATTTCGTCCAGATATCCGTCCCCTTCCTCCTCAGATCTCTGCAGGGTAAATCCAGACAGCCAGCTAGACTATCTCTCCAATCTGAGTTTTCTCAACTAAAATGACTTTTGAAAGTATAGTTTTTTGTCACTTTCTTCTGATGTTTTTGTCACTTTTTGACTTTTCGGTCACTTTTTTTTGTCACAAATGTCCGATGTTATTGTCGATGTTTTTGCAGATTTTTCTGCACTTTTTGACGTTTTTTTGTCACTTTTTTGCAATGTTCTTTAATCTTTTTTATTTATTTTTTTCAAACACTATAAAATTGAATAAAACACCCAAATTCAATGAAAGTAGTGAATGGATCATTTATTTTACTTGTTAAGAGTAATGGTTGTATGGAACGATCCTCGTTATGTTTTTGGACGATTTGGTTGAAAGAAACCCAAATTTCTGATATACTGAAAATGGGTCAAACTTGACCCGAGGACAACAGGAGGGATAAAGAAATGCCAATAAACCAGAGCATGTTTTTCTCCCATCCAGAAGGCTGTGTGGACTAGCCAGACCTTGCTCTGCAGTGCAGTGGAGGAGGAAGGTCTGGTAAAGCAGGACTACAGCTGTGGGTGGACTTACTGCACATGGCCTTGCTGGGGTTGACCTGCTGACCCATGAGGAACTGCTGCAGCTTCCTGATGTCCACCCTGGCCTGGGCCATGGCCTCGGGGTCCCTGCTCTGAGACGGACCGCCGTCCTGGGAGGCCTCGTCACCTGCAGGGACGGGAAGCAAGAGAGAGAGAGAGAGAGAGAGAGAGAGAGGGAGAGAGAGAGAGAGAGAGGGAGAGAGGGATGATGGAGAGAGAGAGATGATGGAGGGAGAGAAATGTGTGAAAGAAATAACTGGAGCTGGAGCCAGGTCAACCGTCCAACAGTTGTCAAGACATTTCCCTGTAGACTTAAAAACTCTTTCATACATCAATCTATCCTATTGTTAAAGGGATACTCCACCGTTTGTTGAAATAGTTCTTATAACGGTCTCCCCTGGCTGTAGATAGGTGGGCAAACGCATTTTTTGTCTCAGTGCAAGTAATTGGGTTGTTTTTTTGTCTTTTGTTGGCTCACTTTTACTCAAAACATACTAACCGACAATTTTTATTTAGGGTTATACGTCTCCAAGACCTTGTCTGTGTGTATGTTGATGTCATTTTCTGTTGTTATACATGTACAGTATGCTTTGTTTCCTTACTTGGGTGCTTATATAATTTGTGGTAATGTGTCATGTATGTCTTTTGGTGTTATTCATCTTATGTATGTCTGTATGTACTGTACGTCTATGTCTTCTTTTTTTTAATACGAGCTACCCAGGGATGCAAAAAGAATTTCAGCCCTGGCTGACAATAAAGTTGTATCCACAAACTAAAGTTATTTGCATGTACTGTCAATGGAGTGATTCATTTGTGATTAATCTCGAGTTAACTTTGGACAATCGTGCAATTAATCCAATTGAATATTTCATATCGTATCGGATCTTTACTCGGTATCGGCGGACGTTCAGGTATGGTAATCGGTGTCAGAAAGGACCAAGCGTTATTGGAAGGTTTTTACCCCACGGAGGGTTTCCCAGGTCTTTGAAGTGAGTGGTGACAGAAACCAGATCGGTCTCGATCTTCAGGTTCATCTCTCCGCTCAGGTTGGCCTCCATCACCTGAGACAGACACACACACACACACACACACACACACACACACACACACACACACACACACACACACACACACACACACACACACACACACACACACACACACACACACACACACACACACACACACACACACACACACACAGTTAACAACATAACCTCCTTGGCCGAGGTAATAACGTGATTTTACTAACATCCATTCACTTCGAAACTTTGTTGTTGACCACATTCTGGTATTTTAAGGTGTAAATAATGAATCTAAACTTTAGTCCAAGCGATGCTAATACTGTTTCTTTATTTCAAATATGTACGGATCAGTTTAATCAGGCTTGACAACACCCTGAACTGCACCAAGACCTCAACTCAAGTGAAGTTTGGATGACCGTGAAATCGTACCAGGAAGTTGGAGAGGTTCTTCATTTTGTCCACGATGTTCTTCAGTGTCTTCAGAGGAGGCAGGTAGATACTGACCTGCAGGGACAAACGTATAACAGGACACTTTACTTCACTTTCATTGAACGCTCCACCTACTTCAACAGCTTCCCGTAATCAACGGCGCCTAGAGCAAGCATAGGGTTCGGTGGGAAAAAATTCTCACCCGTCAAAAAGCCGAATATTCAGCCGAATCTGCACCCCTGATTGAAAGACACATTTTAGAATTCCTGTCCAGCTAATGTATAAACTGTTTGGTGTGTTGCACTTAACTCTCCTGTTGTCCTCGGGTCATATCAGACCCATTTTCCAAAAGTTACCTTTCAAAATAACGTGGATGGTTCCATTCGATGCTCCTCACAAGTTAAATAAATGACCTGTTGCATACTTTCATTGAATTTGTGTGTTTTACTGAATTTTATAGCATGGAAAGAAAAATTGATAATAGAATGTTGAAAAAAAGACTGACAAAACGAGGAAGAAAGCTAGGAAAATCAATGCAGATAGTACACACCCTCTTTCGAGCCAGTTTGAGCTCCTGAAGTCTGGGAGGCGCTTCAGAGTGCCTCTGGCAAAAAGTGTTTTTAAAAAAATCCTTTATTCCAAATGCCATCAGTATCCTTAACCAAACCAAGTGATAATATCAATATGAGCTGCTATCCTAATGAATTTAAGCATATTTATTTTGTTTTTAATCTTGATTTCTTTTTCCCTTTATATATATATATATACATATATTTTCAACGTACTATGTCTGATATGTTGTCTGTATGTTTATTTCTTGTATGTCTGGTGAGCCAAAGGAAAATTTCCACCCCGGTGGACAATAAAGATTTATTCTATTCTAAAGTATGAAAAAATTAATGACAAAAACTTCGGAAAAAAAGTGACAAAAGTGTGGAAAAAGACGACCAAAACGATGGATTTTTTTTTTACATTTTGACCCAGAAAAACAAAGAGCTGCACAGTCAACGGGGAAGACAACACAAGGGTTAAAAGAGGCGTCACTTACGTCGAAGTCGGGCATGCTCGGCTCTTTGAACTCGTTCCAGAGTCTGCGGGGGATGACGTCCACCGGGACGTCGTGGGTGACGACTCGATTGATGCTGGAGAGGGTGGGCTGGACAGGACATTGCTCCGTTAGCTTTCTCACAGTTGGCAACGCTCCTCCAGAGCCGTTGGTAAATCAAACTGGAGGAGTTTCCCTTTAAAATCAGTCTGAAGCCTCTTTTACACACACAAGGTTTTCCCTCCCGTTATAAGGTTAGGATGCAGCAATAAAACAATCAATATCTGCTCTAGCTTTCCCAACGTTTTAGACACAGATATGGAGATAATAACGGTCCAAAATGATGTGAAAAAGACGCAAGACTACCACGAAAGGACACAAATCGACTACAGAGAGACGCCAAATGACCACCGAGACCCAAAACAAGCCCAAAAGCTGCATGCTGCAGCTGACTAGGCCTGCACGATTCGGGGAAAAATATGGATCACGATTTCCTGCCACAATTTTTTTTCTCATGAAGTGTAATGTTTATTGAACACATGAACCATGACAAAACAAAACTAATTGGCAGTACCAAACATAGATTTTTTTTTTGGCACCTAGAACACATTGTGCATCACCACAAGCCTGTAAACACAGAGGTTTACTGTACATGCTGGCCATTTAAGTACAGTAGGCTACCAAAAATAGTGACATGTATAACACATTGAACTAAATATGGCCCTGATACAAGCTCTATATGGACTAAATATGGCCCTGATACAGGCTCTATCTGAACTAAATATGGCCCTGATACAGGCTCCATCTGAACTAAATATGGCCCTGATACAGGCTCCATCTGGACTAAATATGGCCCTGATACAGGCTCCATCTAGACTAAATATGGCCCTGATACAGGCTCTATCTGAACTAAATATGGCCCTGATACAGGCACCATCTGAACTAAATATGGCCCTGATACAGGCTCCATCTGGACTAAATATGGCCCTGATACAGGCTCCATCTGGACTAAATATGGCCCTGATACAGGCTCTATCTGGACTAAATATGGCCCTGATACAGGCTCTATCTGGACTAAATATGGCCCTGATAAATATGGCCCTGATACAGGCTCCATCTGGACTAAATATGGCCCTGATACAGACTCCATCTGGACTAAATATGGCCCTGATACAGGCTCTATCTGGACTAAATATGGCCCTGATACAGGCTCTATCTGGACTAAATATGGCCCTGATAAATATGGCCCTGATACAGGCTCCATCTGGACTAAATATGGCCCTGATACAGACTCCATCTGGACTAAATATGGCCCTGATACAGGCTCCATCTGGACTAAATATGGCCCTGATACAGACTCCATCTGGACTAAATATGGCCCTAGGGCTGCACGATTATGGCCAAAATGATAATCACGATTATTTTGATCAATATTGAGATCACGATTAATTATCACGATTATTTGTTGATTTTAGCCAAAACAAAATTTTATTGTCACATAATTATATAATTATAACTGCTTTTACATCCATATTGTGCTACATTCCTACTAATACATCCATATTGTGCTACATTCCTCCTTTATTGAAGGATACTGTGAAGGAGTATGCCATTTCAGCTGTTGTGCGAACCGCTTTCTACACATGCATGTTTGCGTGAAAGATACAGGCAACGCAATTTTCTGTTTCACGTTAACGGCGCATGTGGTGCCCGGTATCTACCAGACGAAATAGCTACCGGTTTCTGTGGCTCATTACACTGCCACTTACATGTCTGCGTGCGCTCTGATGCTCGAAACCCACGTTAGAGGCATAAACATCACTGCATGTCACCTAGTAAACACTAGTAACACGTTACACAGCAGGTAACGTTAGCCTACCGTTAGCCACAGTAGTAACTGGATTAAACACGGCTAAAATGCTGACTGCTAAACAGTGTAGCGTATCTGTATTTCACTGTAGGTTTCCAACAGCGGTGCACGGCAACGGCCTGCGCTGCTAAAGCTATGAGCTAAAAGACACAAACTAGCACTGGTCACTGCAAAAACAACACAGAAGGGACAAAACGTTGCGTTTACTGGTAAACTGGTAAACATTGTGACCGGCTTATGATGACCGACTGCTACCTGTTGTGGAATATCTCTCCGTTACTCTGTCCTCTGTGACTGTCTACATCTAGAAACTAAGCTGCGCGGTGCAGGCGAGGAACAGCTCTGATTGGCTCATGGGAGACATGTGATCAGACAGTGGTTTATGGAGCTAGATTGGCTTTGCAAAACTGTTCTATGAACGGAATGACGCATTTTAAATATCGCTCGATCACGCAAATTTGATCGTGGGAAGCCAAAATCGTGATCGTGATTAAAATTTGATTAATTGTGCAGCCCTATATGGCCTGATACAGGCTCTATCTGGACTAAATATGGCCCTGATACAGGCTCTATCTGGACTAAATATGGCCCTGATGCAGGCTCTATCTGGACTAAATATGGCCCTGATACAGGCTCTATCTGGACTAAATATGGCCCTGATACAGGCTCTATCTGAACTAAATATGACCCTGATACAGGGTCTATCTGGACTAAATATGGCCCTGATACAGGCTCCATCTGAACTCCTTCAACATGTCTTTACATAATTAAAACATGTCAATGTCAAATGCTCAAATGCAACGTCATTTAAAAGTGAAATAGCGAACAGGGGTGAATCGAGATGGTGATTTTATATATCGATTTATCGTGCGGGCCTACTGCAAATCGACGTCTGAGTCTCACCAGCTCTGCGGCGACGGTGAGGCAGGGGCAGTGCTTCTTGGTCAGTTTGACCTTGACGGCCTTGGCGTTCTGGATGGTCTTCAGCGCTCGGGACAGGTTCTCTGGAGCCACCTCCAGGCAGATCTCGTTGTCCTCGGGGGACACGCCCTCCATCTGGTACTCGTCGAAGAAGTTGGCCTGCAGGGAGGGAGAGCACACGAGGGGGGGGTGTCAGCTAGAAGAGGGACACATCTCTGCCCATTAATGCGTTTTGACTGTTTGATGCTCTCTTTCCTTTATTTCTTTTTTTACATTTGACGGTTTTTTTCCAACGTTTTTGACGTTCCTTACGTTTTTTTCTCTCGCAACAATCGATGAATCTTTGCAGCTCTAAACTTTATTTAAGTTTTTAAGAAAGTTTGTAAGGAGGGGAGGAAAGAAGAAGTGTGTGTGTGTGTGTGTCGGTGTATGTGTGTCTGTCTGTCTGTGTGTGGTGTGAATGTGTGTGTGTGAGTTTGTGTGTGAGTGTGCGTGCGTGTGCATGTGTGTGCGCACGTGTGTGAGTATGCGTTTATGTGTGTGTGTGCGAGTGTGTGTGTGTGTGTGAGTTTGTGTAAGTATGAGTGTGTGTGTGTCTGTGTGCTTGTGTGTCTGTGTGCATGTGTACACATGCGTGCGTGTGTCTGTGTGCGTGTGTGCGCATGCGTGCGTGTGTCTGTGTGTGTGTCTGTGTGTTTTATTTTTCCCAAATGATGTAAAGATGTTTGGCATGCTGTTATCAAATGGCTCTAAACATTGTGCATAAATGAAGCACGCGAGCTCTTACCTGGGACAGTTCACACCACATGCTGACGCCTCCGTTGGCCACTTTACCGGACAGGACGAAGAACAGGTTGTCTGGGGTCAGACGCAGGATGCACGTCTTGGTCAGCTTGGAGATGGTGGTGATGACTCCTGGGGAGGGAGAGGAACAGCAAAGGTATTAACCACGATGTACACATCGCAAATATTCCCTAGACTGTTCACTTTGGTCACATGGTCAATATCTCGTCCCATTAATATGTTCTGACTGTTTGGATGCTTTCTTTGAGTGTGTGTGTGTGTGTGTGTGTGTGTGTGTGTGTGTGTGTGTGTGTGTGTGTGTGTGTGTCTGTGTGTTTGTGTGTGTATGTGCGAGTGCGCGTGTCTGTGTGCGTGTCTGTGCGTGTGTCTGTATTCAAACGTTTTTGCTGCATGTTTGTGTGTGTGTCTGTGATTATGTATGTGTGTGTGTGTGTGTGTTTGTGTGTGCACGTACGTGTCTTTGTGTGCATGTGTTAGTGTGTGTGCAAATTCCTCTAAAGCAAATGCTTAGTGATTAATTTAACAGTTGACAACTTTATTATATTAGTATGAAGTAGTAGACGTATTTCATTAAAACAAAGTTGTAATGCTGAGTGGGACAAACTGGATAGTAGTGCCTCTCTTCAAGTATTTTATGCTCTCTTTCCTTTATTTCTTTTTACATTTTTAAGGCTTTTTTATGTTGTTTTTCTCGCAACAAATTGTACAGATTTCTCATTTTACAGTTATTGTTAATATGTTTTTTCCCTTTACACTTTGCAGTATCTCTTTGCACCTCCCCCGATAAATGTCTTTGCACCTCAATATTTGTGACGGTTTTCTTCGACGTCTTTGACGCTATTTTCGATTTCGACGTATATTATCCCTTGTGTTGTCCTTCGGGTCCCAGTGACCCGAAGGACAACACAAGGATTATGTACTTCCCTTTACTTTGTTGAGAATTGCTCTCTAAACCCTGTTTCTTGTAAAGTAAGTAAGTAAAGTTTATTTCTAGAACACATTTAAACACAGTTTAAGCTGACCAAAATGCTGTACAAACAAGAACTAAGGTGCTGTATTAACCCTTGTTCAGAGAGCAATTCTCAACAAAGTAAACGGAAGTACATAATCCTTGTGTTGTCCTTCGGGTCACTGGGACCCGAAGGACAACACAAGGGTTATTATGTTCGTTTTTGGGTTTTTATTCCATACAGTCTATTTCATATTTTATTGCATTTTTTAATTTTCTATATATACACTGACTTTTGCAGTACTTTGCCACAAGGTTAAATCTCTTGTATGTGAAAACCTCCTTGTCAATTAACCTGATTCGGATTCCTGTTCAGTTATATTTTGATCGTATAAATTAGAGCAAAAAAAGCTACAATTGTATTAAAGCTAGCATTTAAATCAGCCGTACTTGTACGCCGAATTGAAGTATATCCCTGAAGTATTACAAAACTTACAAAAATGTTTGAATTGAATGTGGCGTTGTATTATTATTGCCTCTCCGCAAAGAAATGTGAGTTTACGCGCAGAAGGCTGGTGGAAGCTAACCGGTTAGCAGCGTCAGTTTGTCGGTTACCTCCCGGTTAAAGAAGCTACCGCGACTTACGGGTGAAGTGGTTGAGACAGGCAATGTCTAGGATCTTCCCCCGAAACTTCATCTTGAGTTTACAGCTCCTTAAACTCTGAAGTCAGGGAGATGCGCACTTCTTTTAGCATTGGTGTTTTTTTTTAAGCGCACCGCCGCCTTTGTTTGGTCCGAATGTGTCTGAGGTCCGACAGGGAACCGCAGCCAGCGACAACAGTTCCGGGGTAGATTTTAGACGCGGCCAGTCAGAAGAAACACGAAACAGAATTTTACATAAATAATATCGCGGCCCCTTTTTGAGTCTTTAATGTATTTGATAACGAAATACTCATTGTTCCATATGTTATATCCAGGGTTCTAAATTAGCACCGTTTACCAGCCAAATGCTGGTGAAATATGCAAGTGGCTGGTAGATTTGCTTCACTCACCCGCCAAAAAACCCAATGGTAATCTATTGAATGGCTGGTAATATTTGAACATTCATTAGCCATTTGGCTGGTAGACGAAAATGTTAATTTTGAAGC
>NC_053133.1:29167284-29189784 GCF_010015445.1 Perca fluviatilis
CCAGTCATTTCGGAAAATAAATCACAAAAAAAAAGAAAAGAAAAAGCTTTTTGGAAAATAGTTCTTTATTTGATTATTATAAAAAAGTGTTTTCTATACTGAGATATCGACATCGGTAAATATCGGTATCGGCCATAACAGCAATATTAATATTGGTTATCGGTATCGGCCACAATTTTCACATCGGTGCATCACTATATATATTATTATGTAATAGGGCTCCTTTAAACCTCAGCTGTCAGAGAGGGCGAGCAGTACCGTACAGACAGGAAGTGCGAGCTCTTGTCTTGTGTGTTTGTGGTCAGTTCTGGGAGGTGATCAGCGACGAGCACGCCATCGACCCGGCAGGGACCTACGTGGGAGACTCGTCTCTCCAGCTGGACAGAATCAACGTGTACTACAACGAGGCGTCCTGTAAGTACTACACACAGGGTGTGTGTGTGTGTCTCTGTTTGTCTTTGTGTGTATGTGTGTGTGTTTGTGTGTGTGTGTGTGTTCTCGTTTAACTACATTCGTGGGGTCCAAAAACCGGGAATCCAGTATACTTGTGGGGTCCGGACAGCTTTGTGGGGCCAAAATGCTGGACCCCACAACTTTAAAGGGCTGTTTGAGGGTTAAGACTTGGTTTTAGGATTAGGGTTAGAATTAGGTTATGGTTAGGGTGAGGGTAAGAGTTAAGGTTAGGCATTTAGTTGTGATGGTTAAGGTTAGGGTAAGGGTTAAGGTTAGGCATTTAGTTGTGATGGTTAAGGTTAGGGTAAGGGTTAAGGGTTAGGCATTTAGTTGTGATGGTTAAGGTTAGGGTAAGGGTTAAGGTTAGGCATTTAGTTGTGATGGTTAAGGTGAGGGTAAGGGTTAAGGTTAGGCATTTAGTTGTGATGGTTAAGGTTAGGGTAAGGGTTAAGGTTAGGCATTTAGTTGTGATGGTTAAGGTGAGGGTAAGGGTTAAGGTTAGACATTTAGTTGTGATTGTTAAGGTTAGGGTAAGGGGCTAGGGAATGCATTATGTCAATGATAGGTCCCCACAAAGATAGTACAACAAACCTGTGGGAGTGTGTGTGTGTGTGTGTGTGTGTGTGTGTGTGTGTGTGTGTGTGTGTGTGTGTGTGTGTGTGTGTGTGTGTGTGTGTGTGTGTGTGTGTGTGTGTGTGTGTACACGTAGTACTCCTTGTCCTTTCTCAGTAGACTAGTATGCCTCTTTTTGTTATTTTTAGATATTTATTGATGCAAACACTAAACAACGACAAATTACACAAGATTCAGCGCTGGACGAAGTATTCAGATCCTTTTACTGCGGTAAAAGTACTAAAGAACTAATACCACGCTGTAATAATACTCTGTTACAAGTTAAAATCCTGCGGTGAAAAATGTTACAACAGTAAAAGTCTGTGAGTGTCATCAGGAAAATTTAGGTAAAGTATTAAAAGTAAAGAAAAATCAAGAAGTACCTCAACATTTGGACTTAAGTACAGTACTGGAGTAAATGTACTTAGTTACATTCCACCACAGAAAAGATGAAATTAATCAAATTCAGTTGTTCTAGAATATGGGAGCTTTTTATCGCGCTTGCATTAAGGTACAATAGTGTGTCAGTTTAACAGTAAACTGTATTTAACGGAAATAGTGATTTCTGTCTGAAAGTGACGACTCTTCTCCGTTTGTGCAGCACATAAATATGTCCCCCGTTCTGTGCTGGTGGACCTGGAACCAGGAACCATGGACAGCGTTCGCTCGGGAGCCTTTGGACAACTCTTCAGACCAGACAACTTCATCTTCGGTAACAATCCCCGGCTTTTATTCAACAGACGTATTCATGGGCAGATTCTGCTTTAGGCCATCCATGTAGCCGAGCTGCACCAATCACATCGCTGTATCTGATATAGGCGGGCCAGAAGCGAACTAAACAGATGACGACAGCGCTGCCACGTCAAAGTCTGGAATCAGTCAGTAAACATTGGTCGTAGTTTTATCCAATTGCGTGCAGTGATATTTTCAAATGCACGCTTGGTCCCGCCCCTCAAGTTGGGTCGTTTTCATTACTCACAGCCAGAGCCTCAAAGCGCCCATATTATGCTCATTTTCAGGTTCATAATTGTAATTTAAGGTTGTACCAGAATAGGTTTTCATGGTTTAATTTTCAAAAAACACCATATTTTATGTTGTACTGCACATTGCTGCAGCTCCTCTTTTCACCCTGTGTTCAGCTCTCTGTTTTAGCTACAGAGTGAGACCTCTTTTCTTCTGTACTATCTTTGATTGCACTCGCACATGCTCACTAGCTCAGATCGTAGATCATGTCAGCTAGCTCCATAGACAGTAAAAGAAAGGCTGTTTCTCCAACTTCAGTCAGTTCCAAGGCAGGATCAGCTGGGAGACTTCTTCTAAACCAGGGAGCACATGGAAGTAGTTCTTTTGGAGATTTTGGTGAACTTGTGTGTGTTGTAGCAGTGCTTTGCTATTGAGAACGAGGTAGCATGCTAGTGTTACGAGCTAACGGTTGCGGTTAGCCAGCTCGTCTCGGCTAGTGACGTAGAAAGCCGTGCAGATGTTGACCAGCTCACCAGGAGACTGAAGGCAGGACACATTCAGAAACCAGATCTCACTCAGATCACCATGGATGGATTGTTTTCAAAGTCTGTATGCGTGTGGAAGCACCAGAGACACAAAATAACACCCCAAATCCCAGAAAAAATTATGTTTTTTTCATAATATGGGCACTTTAATCTTTCGGATTTGGGTCTGGATTTCGTTCGGAATACGATCTCTCAAAAATAGTTCACGAAACGTGTTTCTGAAAACATTAAGATAAGATAGGCCATACAGTAGCTGAATCCGTCTTCATTTCAGATCAACAAAGGTCAGTTTAAAAGATTTTCGTCAGATTTTGAGAGGCGCCAAGTCGAGCATAATAATAATAATAATACATAAGTTTTATATAGCGCTTTACATGGAACTCAAAGACGCTCTACAAACAAAAGAAAGAAAGAAAGAAAGAAACAAACAAACAAAGAAACAAACAAACAAACGAAACAAAAGATAAAGTTGTCTGGATTCAACTTTATGCAAATGAGGAGCGGGCGACTCGACGCCATGCTTCTCCAAAGTCCCCGCGATGCTCCCAGAATGCATTGCACGGCTGCTCCTGTAAAAAAATAATTTATGGGAAGCGGGGATATGACGCTGACAATGGAAACACCACACGACTGTCTTTCGCGATATGTCGCAGCCTTTCGCAATGTGTTTATTGCGCTAGCAGCTATTGCTATGACGATAAAAAATGATATATTGTGGGATGCACCGAATCCAGGATTCGGCTTCTGATTCGGCTGAATATTGGGCTTTTTGACGGGGTTTGGGTTTCTGCCGAACCTTAGAATTTTTTCCCAGGGAACCGAACCCTACGCTTGCACTACGCGCTCTACACTGGTCGTCATAATGCCGGCGCCGTTGATTACGGGAAGGTGTTTACATAGGTGGAGCGTTCAATGCAGTAGGTTGTGAGAAAGTGGACATGGAACTGGTGAGCAGAAAAAGTTGTAGTTTGGCAGAACTTTCAGTCAAAAGAAGGCCATTCAAGTCCAGCTACATGTTCAATCTGTTCAATGCTGATTGGTCTGGTGGTGGCGAGGACCCTAAACTATACACAACATGGCCGCTGTTACAATATCTGGTATCAAACATCCGAAAGAATATGAGTTGTGCATGAAGGAATCTCCAGACAGCAGCCAGAATGCAGCAACTTCAGGTACGGCAAAGGAAGTCACTGCTAAAAACTGATGTTAACCAGACGAGCATTACCAGCTTTGCTGGGAGTAGGATTCGGTATTCGGATTTGGCAGAATCTTAACCAGTGGATTCGGTATTCAGCCGAACCCCAAAAATCTGGATTCAGTGCATCCCTGCTTTATACCTTTTGTGGTTACAGCGGAGAGAGCTGAAGCAGCATTAAATCTATACTGTAAACAGACTGAAGCGTGTGTTTAATAAACCTGAAAAGCTCCGTAGAGTTGCAGAGATGTGGAGATAATTCTCTGCAGGCTCATCGCTACCACAGATCCTTTAGGGCACTTGTGTCAAACTCAAGGCCTGCGGGCCAAATCCCGGCCCCTGGCAGATTTAGATCTGGCCCTCATAACAATTTAGGTTCATAATACATTTTGGCCCACCTAGTTTTTGTTGCTTTTTCGGAAGTTTTTGTCACTTTTGTCGATGCTTTTGGCACTTTTTTTCAACGTTTTTGCAACTTTTGCCAACGTTTCTGGTGCGTTTTCCAACTTTTTTCCCCCTCGACCTTTTTTCTTTGATGGCTAAGTTACTTTTTTGGGGCTTTATGTCAACCTAGCTGTAAGTGAGAAGAGTATATTAGACATGCAATAAGACAGTCAAAGATGTTTGACTTTTTCGATTAAATAAAAACATGTCTGGCCCTTGATGAGATTCTTATTTTCCAGTGTGGCCCGTAGTGAAACTGAGTTTGACACCACTGCTTTAGGGGTCAGGTTAGGGTTAGGGTTAGGCAGCATTAAATCTGTACCGTAAACACTCTGAAGTGTGTTTTTATAAACCCATGTCTCCGTGAAGAGAGAAGAAGAAGCAGGGAGGTTGCAGATCTCTGCTGAGTGTGTGCCTGCACGCCAACGTTCCCATCTGTTGTGGCGATCGTTTCACATTTCACAGATGGATCTTTTTTTCTCTCTGTGCTCATTGGTTGTCTGCAGGCCAGACAGGTGCGGGGAACAACTGGGCCAAAGGTCACTACACGGAGGGGGCGGAGCTGGTGGACTCGGTCCTGGACATAGTGAGGAAGGAGTGTGAGCACTGCGACTGTCTCCAGGTGAAGACCACTTGTTTTAGCTTCTTACACGTACAGTACGTGTCCGAAATAAAGCCGCTTTGGACGCAGAAACTGTCTCCTGGGCTGGGTTAAAACCTGGGTTTATCAGAATGAGTTTTTTTGGCCAAGTATACTTACTGAACAGTACATACACAAGGAATTTGACTTCAGTAGGTGTTAACTCTCTATACATTCAACACATAGTAATATAGACACATATACTGTACAATAGAGACAACAATATACATATAGGCACATATCAACATGATATACAAAAATACAAATATACCAATAAGACATAATATCAAGACAAGTACACATGGATTGGGATGTACAGTGCAAAAAGTAATAGTGCAAAGTAGTGTGCAAAATGCATATTGCATATTATGTATTCATGTTTCAGTAGGTAACATTTATAGTGGTCCCAAAGATCCCCTGCCAATTAGTTTGTGATGAATTACAAATTAGTTTTGGAATATCCACCAAAAAAAGCACAATATGAAGTGGAACGGTAAGAGCTGCAAGGGATCAGAGCTTTAGGGGGGGCCTGGCACCCTTTGAGCAACATGTTTTAAACATTATTCTACTGTGCTAACTGTGCATTTTAACCTCATTTTGCAGCAGCGTGGTATGGAGAAACACTGAGTTATGTTATTAATATTTATGAGACTTTAACGCTGAGCCACGGGACTGTTACTACAAAGGTGGAGCGGTATAACAAATTAAATCAGATATCAAACTATGGAAAAGCAGACATTTTAAAATGTCTTTCTCTCTCTCTCTCTCTCTCTCTCTCTCTCTCTCTCTCTCTCTCTCTCTCTCTCTGTGCCTGCAGGGTTTCCAGCTCACTCACTCTCTGGGGGGGGGCACCGGCTCAGGGATGGGTACCCTGCTGATCAGCAAGATCCGGGAGGAGTACCCGGACCGGATCATGAACACCTTCAGCGTCATGCCCTCGCCCAAGGTATCAACACACGGAGGGAGGGAGGGAGGGAGGGAGGGAGGGAGGGATGGACAGAGGGCTGGACAAAAGCATTATTCTGCAGCATTAACTCCACAAACCAACCTCCCTGTAACCCTTTTACCTCTCCTTCTTCTTGACATTATATATATATATATATATATATATATATATATATATATATATATATATATATATATATATATATATATTGGCGCACATACTGTGGAGGTTTGCTCCTCGACGCAGCGGCCGTGGGTTCAGCTCCGACCTGCGGCCCTTTGCTGCATGTCGTTCCCCTTCTCTCTCCCCTTTCATGTCCTCATCTGTCCTGTGGAATTAAGGGCCTAAAATAAAAATCTATTCCTTATTTTTGCTTAGAATTTTGTTATTTCAGATAAAATACAATTTCAGTGTCATTTGATAAGAGGACACATCTGTTGTTCTGAATCGAACAGAGAGGCGAAGTCCCTCCCCTTCCTGTCGACCGCCATTGGACCTTAATTCGGAAAAAATATGAACTGTAGTGAACGGGGAGAGACTGATTATGTTTTTTATCCCGTTTTGAACTGAGCCATGGATTACAAATATAATGTTCGTCCGTTTAAAAGATCATTCGTCAACAGAAGAAAGTCTCAGTTTGTCGAATATTTGTCGTCGCACCACTTAAGGCCTTTTTGTAGTCGCTGTTCCTGATCCTGTCGCGCGACAATGTGACGTCACAATGACGTAGATCTCGCCGGGCGCGCCACGACAAAGCACGGTGCACGACAAAGCCGAAACAGGAAGCACGGACGAGTTTGAGGCACCCGCGGCCCTACCATTGGCCCGGGCCAGCCCATTTTGACCCAGGCCTATAGTGAGTAGTGAGTGATTTTCATTCTAGCAGTTCATCCAATAAGCAGCCCTAGGAAAGCTTTGAGTGTAAGCTTCTCAGCCAATCAGCGGCTTCTACCCCACGTGTGGACTCTTAAGCCCGCCCACAGGCTGCATCGTCCCCAGCACGTGATCCAATGAAATGAATGACGTTTGCGCGCAAGCTTTTCAAGCTAGCTCAATGAGACAGACACAGACCGTAGCTATTAGCAAATATGAAACGCAAAGCAGCTTGTTTTCATTTAAATTCGTCAATAAACACTCCAAGGAGCAGGAGGAGGAAACTCCCGCCATTTTAAGTAATGCGGTTACAAGTGACGAGTTACCATCCTGCTCGGCCGCCCTCTCCCCATCAAGTCCTCCTGTAGCCACCCCCTCACACAAGCAAAGCAAGTAGGCTAACAGTTGGGCTAACGTGTCTGGCTGTCTGTATGCAGGGGGAACCCGTTTTTTTTTGGCTTATTTTAACTGGCCCATCCAGTTTTCTGGAGGCCCACCTATAATCAAAATCCTGGCGCCGCTAGTGGTTCGAGGGCGAGCTTTCTGAGCAAGTGGGCCAATAGCGACTGCATTCTGACTGGTACCGGGTGCCAGGACTCTCAGAGTGACTGCAAGTTTCTCTTGTAAACTTACTGGGTTAAGATGAGTTATTAATTAATTAATTAAGGTACCTCATAAAGTGAAATTTTCATGCCATGGGACTTTTAAGACGAGTCAAAGTCAAATTAAGTCTTGACTTTTGTCAAAACAAGTTTCAAGTCTTCATGAGAATTTTTCAAAACGTATAGGAATGCTTTTGGAAAATGTTCCTTTTAAACTATTTTTTTACATAATTGATACCAAGTCATTTCAATGCAGAGGCTTAATGCATCCGTATGTATTTTTTGCATTTATCTTGAGTCAAGTCTAATCTCCCAGCAGTCGAGTCCAAGTTTCAAGCCTGACTTTGTTTTTCTTTGTCATGCACAGACCGCAACTTTCACAAAGGGGATTTGTTGGCTTGGAGATCAATTCTCTAAAACACCCACGCTCCTTTAAACCTTTCTCCCTTGTTGTTGGCCGGTGCAAAGATAACAATTGTGGGCGCACAAATGTGTGTAGAAACCTGAAGGTCACTCTGAAAATGAACATGATGAAGTGAGCCTAGCTTATGGTGAATGAAAGGCTTGACGCGACAAAGTAGGTCATCGAATCGTTGTGCAGACATTCTGAAGTATTCAAAGTGCTTCGCCCTAAACGCACCTGCGCCGGGCGCACCACGCCATGCTCTTACATCGTTAAAATAGGGCCCTAAGTCGTGACATGTTGTACAACCGTTGGCTACGTGCCTGTAGAGCAGGGGTGTCAAACTCAATTTCACTACCGGCCACACTGGAAAATAAGAATCACATCAAGGGCCAGACATGTTTAGTTTATTGATAGACTTTCATTTAATCGAAAAAGTAAAATATAGTAGACTGTAGGGCTGTGCTCGATTGAAGAAATTCTTAGTCGACTAAAACTCATTCAATTGTATCGACTAATCGATTAGTTGATTTAATCGACAGATCTGTAAATCTGAGTTTCTCCGCAAAGAGTCATGAAAAAGCACCACTTTAATTCTTGTGTTTACCAGAGATGTGCTCGTACGTTTCTTGGAAATAAGTCATTCAGTGTGAAAAAAGCATCAAACATGACTAATGGACTACAGAGATCTAAGCTGACTAAGACCAAAATAACCGATTAGTCGACTAATCGACTATAAGAGGGAGCAGCCCTAGTAGACTGTGTTATTGCATGTGTCATATAGTCTTCTCACTTACTGTATAGTTTGGTCGACATAAAGTCCTAAACAAGTCAGGAAAAGTTCCTCAGCCATCATAGAAAAGAAGCGCCCAAAAACATTGGAAAAATTGACAAAAACTTCGGCAAAAGTGACAACAACGGCAGAAAAAGCAACAAAAACTAGGTGGGCCAAAATGTATTGTGAACCTAAATTGATATGCGGACCAGATCATAATCTGTGAGGGGCCGGATTTTGGCCCGCGGGCCTTGAGTTTGACACCTGTGCTATAGAGATTACGAGCTGAAAATACAAAAAAGTACGAAAAAAAGCAAACGTTACTAATGGAAAATCTGATTGGCTAGTAACTTTAAAAATCTACTAGCCGTGTTGGCTGGCGATCAAAAAAAGTTGATTTAAAGCCCTGGGCCCAGTTTTTCAAAAACAATGTATCTGGATTAAATTGATACGGATTTGAAAATCTCATGTTTTGCTATCCAGGATCATCTGATCCATCTTACTTTTATGCCAGTTTTTTAAAGGAACATTGGATTGGATCACTGTGATCCAAATAACAAATTTCAGGATTACCAAATCCTGTTTACCAGAGCCTTGCAGGTCCCATGACATGGTGCTCTTTGGATGCTTTTATATAGGCCTTAGTGGTCCCCTAATACTGTATCTGAAGTCTCTTTTATATAGGCCTTAGTGGTCCCCTAATACTGTATCTTAAGTCTCTTTTATATAGGCCTTAGTGGTCCCCTAATACTGTATCTGAAGTCTCTTTTATATAGACCTTAGTGGTCCCCTAATACTGTATCTGAAGTCTCTTTCATATAGACCTTAGTGGTCCCCTAATACTGTATCTGAAGTCTCTTTCATATAGCCCTTAGTGGTCCCCTAATACTGTATCTGAAGTCTCTTTTATATAGACCTTAGTGGTCCCCTAATACTGTATCTGAATTCTCTTTTATATAGACCTTAGTGGTCCCCTAATACTGTATCTGAAGTCTCTTTTATATAGCCCTTAGTGGTCCCCTAATACTGTATCTGAAGTCTCTTTTATATAGACCTTAGTGGTCCCCTAATACTGTATCTGAAGTCTCTTTTATATAGACCTTAGTGGTCCCCTAATACTGTATCTGAAGTCTCTTTTATATAGCCCTTAGTGGTCCCCTAATACTGTATCTGAAGTCTCTTTTATATAGGCCTTAGTGGTCCCCTAATACTGTATCTGAAGTCTCTTTTATATAGACCTTAGTGGTCCCCTAATACTGTATCTGAAGTCTCTTTTATATAGACCTTAGTGGTCCCCTAATACTGTATCTGAAGTCTCTTTTATATAGGCCTTAGTGGTCCCCTAATACTGTATCTGAAGTCTCTTTTATATAGACCTTAGTGGTCCCCATAATACTTTATCTGAAGTCTCTTTTATATAGGCCTTAGTGGTCCCCTTAATACTGTATCTGAAGTCTCTTTTATATAGACCTTAGTGGTCCCCTAATTCTGTATCTGAAGTCTCTTTTATATAGGCCTTAGTGGTCCCCTAATACTGTATCTGAAGTCTCTTTTATATAGACCTTAGTGGTCCCCTAATACTGTATCTGAAGTCTCTTTTATATAGGCCTTAGTGGTCCCCTAATACTGTATCTGAAGTCTCTTTTATATAGACCTTAGTGGTCCCCTAATACTTTATCTGAAGTCTCTTTTATATAGGCCTTAGTGGTCCCCTAATACTGTATCTGAAGTCTCTTTTATATAGACCTTAGTGGTCCCCTAATTCTGTATCTGAAGTCTCTTTTATATAGGCCTTAGTGGTCCCCTAATACTGTATCTGAAGTCTCTTTTATATAGGCCTTAGTGGTCCCCTAATACTGTATCTGAAGTCTCTTTTATATAGGCCTTAGTGGTCCCCTAATACTGTATCTGAAGTCTCTTTTATATAGGCCTTAGTGGTCCCCTAATACTGTATCTGAAGTCTCTTTTATATATATATAGTTCATGTAGAAAGTGCCCTAATCCCACGTGATCTCGTTCTGACCCCTCAGGTGTCGGACACGGTGGTGGAGCCGTACAACGCCACGCTGTCGGTCCACCAGCTGGTCGAGAACACGGACGAGACGTACTGCATCGACAACGAGGCGCTCTACGACATCTGCTTCCGCACGCTCAAACTCACCACGCCCACCTACGGCGACCTCAACCACCTGGTGTCGGCCACCATGAGCGGCGTGACCACGTCTCTCCGTTTCCCCGGCCAGCTCAACGCCGATCTCCGCAAGCTGGCGGTAAACATGGTGCCGTTCCCGCGCCTCCACTTCTTCATGCCGGGGTTCGCGCCGCTCACGGCGCGCGGCAGCCAGCAGTACCGAGCGCTGACCGTTCCCGAGCTCACGCAGCAGATGTTCGACGCCAGGAACATGATGGCGGCGTGCGACCCGCGCCACGGGCGCTACCTCACGGTCGCCACTGTCTTCCGCGGGCCCATGTCCATGAAGGAGGTGGACGAGCAGATGCTGAACGTGCAGAACAAGAACAGCAGCTACTTCGTCGAGTGGATACCCAATAACGTCAAAGTGGCGGTGTGCGACATCGCGCCGCGCGGGCTCAAGATGGCCGCCACTTTTATCGGCAACAGCACGGCCATCCAGGAGCTGTTCAAGCGCATCTCGGAGCAGTTCTCCGCCATGTTCCGCCGAAAGGCTTTCCTGCACTGGTTCACGGGCGAGGGCATGGACGAGATGGAGTTCACGGAGGCCGAGAGCAACATGAACGACCTGGTGTCCGAGTACCAGCAGTACCAGGACGCCACGGCCAACGACGGCGATGAGAACTTTGAGGACGACGAGGACGAGATCGTCGAGTAAGGACACCGAAAACGTCCGGTAAAACCTCTGAGAGAACACCGGTAGAGTTATAACGGGAAAAAGTGACTTGATTTGGGGACTTGACTCAACTAAGGACTCGCCTTGGCTTTGACATAACTTGTGACTTGCCCAAAAACATATTGGGTCTTACAGGGAGGTGCGTTCAGGTGCATTCTGGGCGTGCTGGTCTTACAGGGAGGTGCGTTCAGATGCATTCTGGGCGTGCTGGTCTTACAGGGAGGTGCGTTCAGGTGCATTCTGGGCGGGCTGGTCTTACAGGGAGGTGCGTTCAGGTGCATTCTAGGCGCACTGGTCTTACAGGGAAGTGTGTTCAGGTGCATTCTGGGCGTGCTGGTCTTACGGGGAGGTGTGTTCAGGTGCATTCTGGGCGCGCTGGTCTTACAGGGAGGTGTGTTCAGGTGCATTCTGCGCGTGCTGGTCTTACAGGGAGGTGTGTTCAGGTGCATTCTGGGCGTGCTGGTCTTACGGGGAGGTGTGTTCAGGTGCATTCTGGGCGTGCTGGTCTTACGGGGAGGTGTGTTCAGGTGCATTCTGGGCGTGCTGGTCTTACGGGGAGGTGTGTTCAGGTGCATTCTGGGAGTATTGCTATCTTGAGGCAGCGGGAAGTGATCGCACCATTGACCAACAAAAACCTGGTCCAAAGTCAATAACGCAGCATTTCATTGTTATTTTAACAGAGCATTAGTAAAATGCTCCTAGGCTCGTGCACAACACGTGCACACTATGCTTGTTACACACACAGGGACGCACCGCAGCACACACACACACACACGCACACACACACACACACATGCAGAAGATTACTAATAAATATATTTAGGGTGTAAATCCTCCATCATAACAGCAATGCTCCAAGGTCCAAACGCACCTGGCTTTCAAAGGGAATGGGAGCTGCTCTCTGATTGGTTGATTGCATGTTACGCCCAAAACACACCTCTGATTAATGAAGACACTAAGTACAACCCTTCAGAACCAGGCGCCCGGCACACAGACCCATTTTCCTGCCGTCAAAACTAGCTAAAGGGGGATTTGGACACGCCCTAAACACACCTGCACCATGACTCGGACTAAATGACTTCAGACTTTAGGTGAGACTTGGGAGCAAAGATGACTTGTTGACACAATACTGCACAAAGAAAGTGTAGTTTGTAATTAACTGGTGTTGTTCATGTCCATGTTAATATGCACCTCATAGGCATAATTTACAGCCCATTTTGGACATTTTTCTCACGTTTTCAATGTTTTTGTTGCTTTTTCAGGATGTTTTTGTTGCTTTTTTTTTCTTTCTGGTTCTGGTTTTAAGTTTTTGTTGATTCTTTTGGAGTTTTTGTCGCCTTTCTTAAGGGTTTTTTTCACGCTTTTTTCCAACATTTTTGTCTCATTTTCAGAGTTTTTTATCCCACAGTTTTATTCCCATCACTTTTCTCCTGTCCTGGGACCTCCGTAGATAGTTTTGGAGCTCTCACCCTCCCCCCCCACCCCCCCACCCCACCCCTCCCCAATGTTGAACCCAAAGCTACGCACAGGGTCAGTGTAACTCTTATCAGATCAATTTTCTAAGCACAAACAGACATTTGGAACAACAGAAAAATGGGATCCAATTTAAAAAAAACATTTCCACCTTGACAAATAAAAAAAATTGGATCTTTAAACTGTTTTTCCAATTTTCTGTTTTTTATTATTTTATTATAAATTTAAAAAAAATTACAAAATTGCATCTGAGCTCCAATTATTCATAATACTACCATGGTATTCTGTCCCTCGTTACGCCTAGCAACGCCCCCCCTATACTAAATATAATATAAATAAATAAAATAAAAATATAATAAAATATAATAAAAAACTGAAAATTGGAAAAACTGTTTAAAGATCAAAATTTTTAAATTTGTCAAGGTGGAGAAAAATTTAAAATTGGATATTTGAACCCATTTTTCAGTTTTTCCAAATGTCTGTTTGTGCTTAGAAAATTGACCTGATAAGCGTCAGGGGAAGGTATCGGGAAACAATATTGTTTTCAAAAGCATTCAGTCAGCTGTAGTTTTGTGGAGTCCCCTGACTGTACACGGGACAGACGGCCACTAATCTCCCGTTAATCTCCGGCGCTCGGCGCCGTGTGGGAGAGTTGACTCCCCCAGCACTTCTGTTTGTGTTGGGGATTAGGTGGCGAGCAGCGCTTCAGACATAACAAAGCGCTCGGCTGATGTCTGTCCTGGGGGCTTGGGTAGCTGAGGTCCGTGGATCTATTCTCCGCTGAGCTACGGGACGAGGCTCATGGACAGTACTGCAGTAATCCGTCCACAGCAGCAGCAGTAGTACTTTAGTCTACTAGAGTACATCGACTCTTATTGAGAAAAGTCAAATATCTTTGACTGTATTACTGCATGGTGCTTTTTTTGACTCTGTAAGTGTGTGTGTGTGTGTGTGTGTGTATCTGTGTGTGTCTGTCTGTGTGTGTGGGTGTGTCCGGTGTGTGTGTCTGTGTGTGTGTGTGTGTCTGTGTGTATGTGTGTGTGTGTGTGTCTGTGTGTGTGTGTGTCTGTATGTGTCTGTGTGTAAGTGTGTGTCTGTGTGTGTGTGTGTCTGTGTGTATGTGTGTGTGTGTGTGTGTGTGTCTGTGTGTAAGTGTGTGTGTGTGTGTGTGTGTAAGTGTGTGTTGTGTGTAAGTGTGTGTGTGTCTGTATGTGTGTAAGTGTGTGTGGTTATTAAGTGTTTGTAAGTGTGTGTGTGTGTGTGTGTGTGTGTGTGTGTCTGTGTGTCTGTATGTGTCTGTGTGTGTGTGTGTAAGTGTGTGTGTAAGTGTGTGTGTCTGTAAGTGTGTGTGTGTCTGTATGTGTGTAAGTGTGTGTGTCTGTTTGTAAGTGTTTGTAAGTGTGTGTGTGTGTGTGTGTGTGTGTCTGTGTGTCTGTATGTGTCTGTGTGTGTGTGTGTAAGTGTGTGTGTGTGTGTGTCTGTCTGTATGTGTGTGTGTGTGTGTGTGTGTGTAAGTATGTCTGTATGTGTGTGTCTGTGTGTGTCTGTGTGTGTGTGTTTCTGTGTGTGTGTGTGTCTGTGTGTGTCTGTATGTGTGTGTCTGTATGTGTGTCTCTGTGTGTGTGTGTCTGTCTGTATGTGTGTGTGTGTGTATGTCTGTATGTGTGTGTGTATGTGTCTGTGTGTCTGTGTGTAAGTGTGTGTGTCTGTGTGTGTGTTTGTAAGTGTGCGTGTCTGGTGTGTGTGTGTCTGTGTGTGTCTATTTGTAAGTGTGTGAGTGTGTCACTTTTTCCGATGTTTTTGTAGATTGTTTTCGTCACTTTATTAATTAAATGTTTCTCCAACAGGAGCTGGAACGCAGAGCGGCAGTTCGACGAGCCAATCGGAGAGCACGACGACAACTTCGGCGCAACCAATTGAAGGGCAGAGGCGGGTCACCACCTGGAGGGAAGGGAGACCTCCTGCAGCGTTCTCGTCTCCTTGTTTTAGACCACGTGTGGATTAAAGTTAGTTTATAGCGATGTGAAGATTAACATGAAGACATGAACAATATGAAGATTAATTCTGCAAAACACTGGATCATCAACCGTGTTTTCTGACATTTAAAGTGATGGTTGGGAGTAATTTACCCTAGGGTCCTTTGCACCATGACCTCGAGCAACACCCCCCCAGAAGCTTTTTCACCTTCGGGTCAATGGAAGAGTTAAGCTAAGTTAGCCGCTGAATAGTAGCGCTAGGGGGCTTATCGACCCGTTGGTAGTTCGTAGACATATGCTCGAAATGATAACAAAGGTTTACACTACATATAGTATATGTTGTGCTCTCATAAAACGATGGATTGTAAAGTTTGTAAGTACACCAGAAGTTTATGTAAATACCACTGCCTGCTGGCTTCTGCTCTGCTGCTGTTGTTGCTACAGTGAGACGAGTGCTTAGGACCGTCTACAAATTACAACACCGAAAGAGATGCAACAAAAATATTTATTAATTTCACTTATTTTTTAAAGTAAGTGCTGTAGTATAACTAGCAGGAGACAAGTTATAATTGAGGTAAGTTTGGAGACATTACCTTATTTAATCATTAAATTAATACATATTTTTGTTGTAACTCTTTCGTGTAGTAATTTGTAGACGGCCCTAATCACTGCCTAACGCAGGTAGCAGCAGCAGCAGAGAGCAGAAGCCAGCAGGCAAGTGTTCATAAACTTCTGGGTACTCTACAAACTTTCCAATCCATCGTTTTAGAGAGCATAACCTATATATACTAGTGTAGACCTTTTGGTATCATTTCGGGCATTATTAGTGGGGTCATTTAAGAGATACAAACGTGGGTCCATTAGCCCCTGCGCTAAGCTATTCAGCGGCTAACGCTACTCTACGCTAACTCCCAATGTTAGACCCAGGTGAAAAAGCTTCTGGGGGGGTGTTTGGCTCGAGGTCATGGTGCAAAGGACCCTAGGGTGAAATTACTCCGAACCATCACTTTAAGGCGGGCAGAGAGGAAGGAGCCTGTGATGTCTCTGTTATTACAACGTGACATCATGACTTCGTGTAAACACACACGCCCACTTTCCGTTATCTGCACGCATTTTGAGCTGTCCGCGTGTATTTCTACGCTGTATACAGCGGACGTAAACACACACGCACACACACGTTATCGCATAAACATACACGCCACTTTTGTGTTATCTGCACGCATTTTGAGCGCCGTATACACGCTACAAAGCCAGTACGCGTCTCGATAACGCGCCAAAAATGGCGCCACTTCATGAGATCAGTCTGGTTATCAGATTAAAGCCTCGACTTGAATTGTGCTTGATTTTTAGAAGAGAGGGTTCCTGTTGCTCCTCATTAATGTGTAAACTGGGTGATGTGTGTTTTTTTGAATGTTTGTTGCTCAGAAACTGAAACCTCCAAAACTGACGAAGACGACTTTGAGAATAAAAGTTCTACTTCCTCACACGGCAACGCCTCCGATTCCTCATTGGATGTTAGAGAAATACATCTGCACACTGCAATGTAGAAAAGCTGTTTTTTTTTTTGCACACCTCTTTTGTCGGGCAGGTGCGTTAGGATCTGATCAATAAGTAGCAGATCCAAAATAATTTATTTAGAAAATTATATTTTAGAAAAATACAACATTTCGACCGAAACGTTGTATTTTTCTAAATAAATGATTGCTTGTGTAATGGTCAGTGTGCGGGACTTTCTCTAAAAGTCAATACATCATTCCCCTCTCCCTTTCCTCTCCTCTCCTCTCCTCTCCCCTCCTCTCCTCTCCCTCCTCTCCTCTCCTCTCCTCTCCTCTCCTCTTCTCCTCCTCCTCTCCTCTCCTCTCCTCTCCCCCCCTCTCCTCCTCTCCTCTCCTCTTCTCCTCCTCTCCTGTAATTGTCATGAGCAGACACTAGGAGGAGCTGTAACACTAGTTATTCAACAGCCTGGCAGTGTGTTCGTCGTCTGTCTTTGTGAGAATTAATTTGGTCTCTCAAATCTCTGAAAACGGTGAAAAATGTGGATCAGAGTTTCCCAAAAAGTCCCGTGTCTCGTTCTGTCCCCAACTCAAAGAGCTTCAGTTTCCTGTCCCAGAGGAGAGAAGACACTAGAACAATATTCACATTTAACGAGCAACATCACACAAGTTCACCTGTTTTATCATAAAAAATGACTCAGACTGATTAATGGATTATCAAAATAGTTGGAGATTAATTTTAACTAATTTTACTAATCGATGAATCTTTGTAGCTCTAGAATTATGTCAATGAGTGTCGTCACAAATAAAGAAGTACAGTGTGTGTGTGTGTGTGTGTGTGTGTGTGTGTGTGTGTGTGTGTGTGTGTGTGTGTGTGTGTGTGTGTGTGTGTGTGTGTGTGTGTGTGTGTGTGTGTGTGTGTGTGTGTGTGTGTGTGTATGTGTGTTTGTCTGTGTGTGTGTGTGTGTGTGTGTGTGTGTTTGTGTTTGTCTGTGTGTGTCTGTGTGTGTGTGTGTGTGTGTCTGTGTGTGTGTTTGTAAGTGTGTGTGTAAGTATTTGTATGTAAGTGTGTGTATCTGTGTGTGCATTTAGATGTGTTTAAGTGTGTGTATGTAAGTGTGTGTGTCTGTGTGTTTGTGTGTGTGTGTTTGTGTTTGTATGTGTGTGTGTCTTTGTAAGTGTGTGTGGGTCTATGTGTGTGTGTTTGTATGTGTGTGTAAGTGTGTGCAAAGCAAATGCATGTTTTCTATAACGAATATTTCCACATCTTAGCTTCTTCTTTCCTGCAAAACTAATTCACCTCAAACTGAACTTCAGAAGAAAAAATAATCCCACAGACATCTGTAGCCGTGAGATACGGCCGGCCGCCCCTAACGAGAGACCTCAGCTAATTGGCTGCGGCTGACGAGGCGGCTGTAGGTGAGTGGATAATGTTAACGAGGATACTGCTCTGTCCATCCAGCGGATGACGAGACGAGCTCGCTGGACGCCAGGCGGGTTAATTGGCAATCACGGCAAGAGAAAGCGCTCTGCTGCGACGGTTTGAATATAAACGAGCCTATCGGTGTCGGTAACGTTACCTACCTTTGCACGTTGCCGACAGAATATTCTCCTCCTGCAAGCAGACTGACGCTGGTTCACCTTCTCCATCTCAACAAAAGAAATGGAACAGCTCAGTTCGTCCAGTGTTTTGAAATGCAGCGCGGAAGTGAAGGCGGCGAAACGTTTTCAGCGACGCAAGCACGCAATGGCGTGCACTTGCGAGCCTGTTCCATCGTACGTGTTCTCCGAATGCTGAGGAGGAGGAGCCTGGCCGAGCCTCTGAAGGATCCTTGACAATGAGAAACGGCTTCTAGTAGAGGTGTTGAAATTAATGAAATAAGCGATGCATTGAATCGTGGACATGGACGACGCTGCATCGATAATCGGCCGGCTCATAATCGATTATTTCTGTTTATAATGTAATGTAGGCCTAACAGCATTTCTATTTACATATTCTGTTATGTTTTGCACATTCAGGAAGTGCCATGTGCTCAGTGCTGTATAGTTTTATGTATCCAGTTTATTTAGTATTAGAGCACTGCAGAATGTTTGGTTTTTGAAGCTTGAAAAGCTATGAATTAAATATCCTACATGGCTTTAATAGAGACATGTATTTGAGATATCGAATCGAATTGAATCTCTGACATGATAATCGTAATCGAATCGGGAGATCAGTGAAGATTCACACCTCCAGCTTCTATCACCCCAAACACAGACGGGCTTCCTCTGTCTTCAACTTCAACCTTCTCTCTCTGTTGCACATACAACAGAGCAAAATGATTTTTACATAATTGTTGGTCAGAGCACCAACAGTGTAAAGCTGAAGATCTTGTCTTAATTTCTATCATTTTACACGGGCTCGGGCCGGGCTCGGGTTGCGCGGTAAATGTCAGTAAAAGAACTGGACCACCAGAGCCCGTGTCTCTGGACCAGAGACCAGTGAAGGATGTCAGAAGTCCCTTTCCCGGTGCTGGCTGAGCGTTACTGAGCAGCCTCCAACTGAGCTTGAAGACGTAGATGTGACGTGAGCAACCTGTCTGAAAGTGTGAAGTCTTCTGGTAGCTGTGCCGAGAGAAATCTCAATCATTCCCAATCTTACAGAGACGGAGAGCGTAGGTATATGTAAGGAGATAACATGGGCACAGGCTAATTACTGATCACTAACATGCTAGTTAACATTAGTCATTAAACCTAAACAGATAATGGAAGTCCAAACTGCTTGTGAGCTTCTCCTGTACTATACGGTAATTCCTCTACTGTGTGACAGTAAGTCTCGTGGTTATGACCCAATCGTTAGCCTATTTTTATAAAAGCGTCTGCTACGGAGCCATAACGTGAGGTACAAGGTAACGGAGCCTTTTATACATTGTCGTGTTTCTTTAGAAATAAACAACGGACAAATAGAGTCTTTAAACTCTTCAGATGTAAAGTTATTCTCTGTCAAAGTGACATCAAAATGAATGCTAGTCAATGGGATGCTAACGGGAGGAGATGGCTTGTTAGCATCAAAATGGCGCCTTAGGAGCTACGCTTTGTAGAGGCTGGCTTACCCCCTTGGTTGAAATAGTGTCTAAAACGTAAAAAAAGCTACAAAAAACCAAAGCGTCTAAAGTGCTAAAAGAGAGAACACGACTACGAAAAAAGCTCCAAGCCGTCGATGGCACCAATCACAACTGTTGAGGCGGGCTTTGCACAGGCTAGTAGATTCCCAGTACTCCTCTGTACCTTAAACAGAGATTTCTGTTGATCAAAAAATTTAAATAAAAAATATTAAAGTGATGGTTGGGAGTAATTTCACCCTAGGGTCCTTTGCACCATGACCTCGAGCCAAACACCCCCCCAGAAGCTTTTTTCACCTGGGACTAACATTGGGAGAGAGTTAGCGTAGAGTCGGCGCTGAGTAGCGCTAGTGACTAATGGACCCGGTTATCGCTTATCTCTTAAATGACCCCACTAATAATGCCCGAAATGGTACCAAACTTCTACACTAGTATATATAGGTTATGCTCTCATAAAACGATGGATTGGAAAGTTTGTAAGTACACCAGAAGTTTATGTAAATAACACTTGCCTGCTGGCTTCTGCTCTCTGCTGCTGCTGTTGCTGCTGTAAGACGAGTGCTTAGGGCCGTCTACAAATTACAACACCGAAAAGAGATACAATAAAAATATGTATTAATTTAATGATTAAATAAGGTAATGTCTCCAAACTTACCTCAATTATTACTTGTCTCCTGCTAGTTATACTACAGCACTTACTTTAAAAAAATAAGTTAAATTAATAAATATTTTTGTTGCATCTCTTTTCGGTGTTGTAATTTGTAGACGGTCCCTAAGCACTCGTCTCACAGCAGCAACAACAACAGCAGAGAGCAGAAGCCAGCAGGCAAGTGTTATTAACATAACCTTCTGGTGTACTTACAAACTTTCCAATCCATCGTTTTATGAGAGCATAACCTATATATACTAGTGTAGACCTTTGGTATCATTTCGGGCATTATTAGTTGGGTCATTTAAGAGATACAAACGTGGGTCCATTAGCCCCCGCGCTAAGCTATTCAGCGGCTAACGCTACTCTAGCTAACTCGCCCAATGTTAGACCCAGGTGAAAAAAGCTTCTGGGGGGGTGTTTGGCTCGAGGTCATGGTGCAAAGGACCCTAGGGTGAATTACTCCCAACCATCACTTTAAGACAGTATATTCACCCGTATTTCCACAGACTTTTCTCACAGTGACTCTCCCTCATGTTTCCAGAACTTTACTGGCTTTTTATTACAAATAAGGCAATTACCGACATGCCCTCTGAGCTGAGGGGGGAGAACAGGGGAGTAAGAGAGGGGGGAGAATGGGGGAGTAAGAGAGGGGGAGAACAGGGGAGTAAGAGAGGGGGGAGAACAGGGGAGTAAGAGGGGGGGAGAACAGGGGAGTAAGAGAGAAGGAGAACAGGAGAGTAAGAGAGAAGGAGAACAGGAGAGTAAGGGGGGAGGAGAGAGAAGGGAGAACAGGGGAGTAAGGGGGGAGGAGAGAGAAGGAGAACAGGGGAGTAAGAGAGGGGGAGAACAGGGGAGTAAGGGGGGAGGAGAGAGAAGGGAGAACAGGGGAGTAAGAGAGGGGGGAGAACAGGAGAGTAAGAGAGAAGGGAGAACAGGGGGAGTAAGAGAGGGTGGAGAACAGGGGAGTAAGAGGGGAGAACAGGGAGTAAGTGGGAGGAGAGAGAAGGGAGAACAGGGGAGTAAGGGGGGAGGAGAGAGAAGGGAGAACAGGGGAGTAAGAGAGGGGGGAGAACAGGAGAGTAAGAGAGAAGGGAGAACAGGGGAGTAAGAGAGGGTGGAGAACAGGGGAGTAAGAGAGAAGGGAGAACAGGGGAGTAAGGGGGGAGAAGAGAGAAGGGAGAACAGGAGAGTAAGAGAGGGGGAAGAACAGGAGAGTAAGAGAGAAGGGAGAACAGGGGAGTAAGAGAGGGTGGAGAACAGGAGGAGTAAGAGAGGGGGGAGAAAAGGGGAGGAGAGAGGGGGAGAATCGGGGGAGTGAGAGAGGGGGGAGAACAGGGGAGGAGAGAGGGGGAGAATCGGGGGAGTAAGAGAGGGGTTGAGGAAGCGAAGGAGGGAAGGAAGAAAAGGGAAAGTGAGATTAATAAAGCTTTTATTTTGGCGGGGCTCCAGATGTAATCTTGTAAACATTTTCCGTTTTCTTTTGTCTTTTTGCACGCTATATTTTTTTAAATGTTTATATATCAGTCCCTCCAGAAAAAGGTGATTATGCGATCGCTCTCTTAGTGTCCTCTCTCTTAGTGTCCCCTCTCTTAGTGTCCTCTCTCTTAGTGTCCTCTCTCTTAGTGTCCTCTCTCTCTTAGTGTCCTTTCTCTTAGTGTCCTCTCTCTTAGTGTCCTCTCTCTTAGTGTCCTTTCTCTTAGTGTCCTCTCTTTTAGTGTCCTCTCTCTCTTATTGTCCTTTCTCTTAGTGTCCTCTCTCTTAGTGTCCTCTCTCTTAGTGTCCTCTCTCTTAGTGTCCTTTCTCTTAGTGTCCTCTCTCTTAGTGTCCTCTCTCTTAGTGTCCTTTCTCTTAGTGTCCACTCTCTTAGTGTCCTCTCTCTTAGTGTCCACTCTCTTAGTGTCCTCTCTCTTAGTGTCTACTCTCTTAGTGTCCTCTCTCTTAGTGTCCTCTCTCTTAGTGTCCACTCTCTTAGTGTCCTTTCTCTTAGTGTCCTCTCTCTTAGTGTCCACTCTCTTAGTGTCCTTTCTCTTAGTGTCCTCTCTCTTAGTGTCCCTCTCTTAGTGTCCTCTCTCTTAGTGTCCACTCTTTTAGTGTCCACTCTCTTAGTGTCTCTCTCTTAGTGTCCCTCTCTTAGTGTCCTTCTCTCTTAGTGTCCACTCTTAGCTCTCTTAGTGTCCCTCTCTTAGTGTCCTTCTCTTAGTGTCTACTCTTTTAGTGTCCACTCTCTTAGTGTCCTCTCTCTTAGTGTCCACTCTCTTAGTGTCCTCTCTCTTAGTGTCCTTTCTCTTAGTGTCCTCTCTCTTAGTGTCCTTTCTCTTAGTGTCCTCTCTCTTAGTGTCCTCTCTCTTAGTGTCCTTTCTCTTAGTGTCCTCTCTCTTAGTGTCCTCTCTCTTAGTGTCCTCTCTCTTAGTGTCTACTCTCTTAGTGTCCTCTCTCTTAGTGTCCACTCTCTTAGTGTCCACTCTCTTAGTGTCCTTTCTCTTAGTG
>NC_053133.1:29194784-29209784 GCF_010015445.1 Perca fluviatilis
ACAGTGTCGATAGTAGTCACATTAATAATGGAACAGTGACTGGATGTAGCGGGGGAGCTGCAGGGGTTCAGCAGGACGCAGCATGACATTGCAGGGCATCGCTGAGCTCAGCAGGGGTGCAGCAGGACCCGCGGCACAGCTGCAACCAGGGTCTTGGTGCCAACGTTCTCCAAGGAAATACGGCTGGGGGAAAAAGCATAAGGACTCCGGGGAGTAAACTCCCCAGAAGCTAGGATTAGTAACAAGCATTTCTGGGACGGGCTGCACACAAATAGTAATAGTAATAGTAATAGTAACAGTAATAGAAACAGTAATAGAAAGGGAGAGGAGAGAGCAGCTCAGTGTGTCAAAGGAAGGAAGTCCCCCGGCAGTCTAGAACTATAACAGCGTAACTATAACAGGTAACTAAGAGAGACAGGTCATAAGGAGAGGTAGGTAATACTGTATCTGAAGTCTCTTTTATATAGACCTTAGTGGTCCCCTAATACTGTATCTGAAGTCTCTTTTATATAGGCCTTAGTGGTCCCCTAATACTGTATCTGAAGTCTCTTTTATATAGACCTTAGTGGTCCCCTAATACTGTATCTGAAGTCTCTTTATATAGACCTTAGTGGTTCCCTAATACTGTATCTGAAGTCTCTTTTATATAGACCTTAGTGGTCCCCTAATACTGTATCTGAAGTCTCTTTATATAGACCTTAGTGGTCCCCTAATACTGTATCTGAAGTCTCTTTTATATAGGCCTTAGTGGTCCCCTAATACTGTATCTGAAGTCTCTTTTATATAGACCTTAGTGGTCCCCTAATACTGTATCTGAAGTCTCTTTATATAGACATTAGTGGTCCCCTAATACTGTATCTGAAGTCTCTTTTATATAGGCCTTAGTGGTCCCCTAATACTGTATCTGAAGTCTCTTTATATAGACCTTAGTGGTCCCCTAATACTGTATCTGAAGTCTCTTTTATATAGACCTTAGTGGTCCCCTAATACTGTATCTGAAGTCTCTTTTATATAGACCTTAGTGGTCCCCTAATACTGTATCTGAAGTCTCTTTTATATAGACCTTAGTGGTCCCCTAATACTGTATCTGAAGTCTCTTTTATATAGGCCTTAGTGGTCCCCTAATACTGTATCTGAAGTCTCTTTTATATATAGACCTTAGTGGTCCCCCTAATACTGTATCTGAAGTCTCTTTTATATAGACCTTAGTGGTCCCCTAATACTGTATCTGAAGTCTCTTTTATATAGACCTTAGTGGTCCCCTAATACTGTATCTGAAGTCTCTTTTATATAGACCTTAGTGGTCCCCTAATACTGTATCTGAAGTCTCTTTTATATAGACCTTAGTGGTCCCCTAATACTGTATCTGAAGTCTCTTTTATATAGGCCTTAGTGGTCCCCTAATACTGTATCTGAAGTCTCTTTTATATAGACCTTAGTGGTCCCCTAATACTGTATCTGACCTCATAAGGAGAAGATTCCTGATTGGTCCATCTGAGCTTTCATTTTCTCAAAGGCAGAACAGGATACCCAGGGCTCGGTTTACACTTATCACCATTTCTAGCCACTGGGGGACCATAGACAGGCTGAGGGAACTCATATTAATGTTAAAAAAAAAACTCATAAAGTGACATTTTCATGCCATGGGACCTTTAATATATTTAGTTCCATTTCATCATCTGGGTCTCTGTGTGTTTCCAGGGTTTTTCTTTTCTCCGTTTGTGGTCTGGATGTTTCCGTGAGAGGAACCACGACCACAGCACGGATTATAGCGCCAAATAATGAGACAGCAGAGGTCTGAAGTCCATAGAGCAGCAGCGGGAAAGAAACCAGAAACATCTCTCAATGAAGCCCGTTTTTTTTTTTTCCATTTAGGCTAGTTGACTCATGTTTCTTCAGCCTTTGTTTGCACTTTTCGCTTTTTTACCACGGCTTTTTTTTTTTCGCTTTCCTCTTTTTTTTTTTATCTATTTTTTTTATATCTACGTTATTCTCTCTCTCTCTCTCTCTCTCTCTCTCTCTCTCTCTCTCTCTCGCTCTCTCTCTCTCTCTCTCTCTCCTCTCTCTCTCTCTTTCTCTTTCCTCTCTCTCTCTCTCTCTCTCTCTCTCTCTCTCTCTCTCTCTCTCTCTCTCTCTCTCTCTCTCTCAATCTCTCTCTCTCTTCCTTTCTCTTCTTCTCTCTCTCTCTCTCTCTCTTTCTCTCTCTCTCTCTCTCTTCCTCTCTCTTTCTCTCTCTCTCTCTCTGTCTCTGTCTCTCTCTCTCTCTCTTCTATCTCTAGCTCGCTCCACCACTTTTTTTTATCTAACGTTAGCACCTCTCTCTCTCTCTCTCTCTCCCTCTCTCTTCCTTACTCTTCCTCTCTCTCTCTCTCTCTCTCTCTCTCTCTCTCTCCCTCTCTCTTTCTCTCTCTCTCTCTGTCTCTTCCTCTCTCTCTCTCTCTTCTATCTCTAGCTCGCTCCACCACTTTGTTTTATCTAACGTTAGCACCTCTCTCTCTCTCTCTCTCTCTCCCTCTCTCTTCCTTTCTCTTCCTCTCTCTTTCTCTCTCTCTTTCTCTCTCTCTCTCTCTTCCTCTCTCTTTCTCTCTCTCTCTCTGTCTCTGTCTCTCTCTCTCTCTCTCTCTCTCTCTCTCTCCTTCTCTCTTCCTCTCTCTCTCTTCCTCTCTCTCTTTCTCTCTCTCTTCTTTCTCTAGCTCGCTCCACCACTTTTGGTGGTCGCTCCACCACAACGTTTTTTATCTAACGTTAGCACCTCTCTCTCTCTCCCTCTCTCTTCCTCTCTCTCTCCCTCTCTTTTCCTCTCTCTTTCTCTCTCTCTCTCTCTGTTTCTCTCTCTCTTCTTCTTCCTCTCTCTCTCTCTCTCTCTCTCTCCCTCTCTCCCTCTCTCTCTCTCCCTCTCTCTGTTCTTTCTCTAGCCCGCTCCACCACTTTGTTTTATCTAACATTAGCACCGCTCCACATAGCGCTCTGGGATACCATAGCAGTAGCTGTTGTTATAGCAACAAAAGATGCTCTCGGCTGCTTTTTGGAATGAAAACGCTAATATCCATTGAAAAAACATTTGCTGAGATTATAAAGACACAAACGTTGAAGAAAACTTCTAATATTCTCTTAGATCTCAAAGACAGAAGTTGACGACAAAAATCTTGAATTTTTGGGCGCCTGGGTAGCTCACCTGGTAGAGCGTGCGCCCATATATAGAGGTTTACTCCTCGACGCGGCAGCCGCAGGTTGGACTCCGACCTGCGGCCCTTTGCTGCATGTCGTTCCCCTTCTCTCCCTCCTTTCATGTCTAAGCTGTCCTATACAAACAAAAGCCTAAAAATGCCCACAAAATGATTTTAAAAGTGACTATTTAAGTTGTTTTTTTAACGTAAAATATACGATTTGAATCTTGTAAAATTTGGATTTTTTCCAGGGAACATTAACCTCCCCTCCACTCCCCCGGCTCCGTGATTACTTTCTTTTCTTTTTTAGACCTACGTTGTCTCTCATAAGCCACCATACCTCGACTGACCCCGCTGCAAAAAGCAAATGTAATTATCTTTTCCAACGAGAACATCAGAGAAGAAATCAGACTCTTCTCTCCTGAACTCTTTGGGGCGAAAAAAAGGGAAGTTTTTTACAAGTTTCTTTGCCTTCAAACACTCCCACAAAAACCATGAAAAGTTTCTCTGCAGACAAGCTGTCGGAGAAAAACACACAGTACTGCAGGGAAAAGACTTTCAAAGATGTAAAAAAAAATGATTCACAATTTGCGCAGCTCGAGTTAAAAGCTTATTCTTCACAGTTCGTCAAGTTGATAAAAGGAAAAACTTTTGATACGCAAAAAGTTCCTCTGGATGCTAATTGCCGTTCTTCTTTCGAGGGGGGGGGGAATCATTTCATTAATGAGAGTTTTTCATGGTTTATTTTTTAAAGAGCTAAAGGCTAAGAAGTTGATCTAAAGCGTTGACATCAGTTTGATCTTTTTGTCTCGTCACAGATCTCTCGCTGTCAGAACATCGACGTCCAGAGATCAGAGGGGCAAAAAAAAAACAACCTCTTGACACCAACAAAGCACGGCTCTATTTTCTGACATCAAGGGGACATTTCCAGCATCTATTTTTCTCTTTCGGCGCTCATTAAGGAACTCTTCTCCAATATCAAGGCCATTTTCCGGCATCGCAGAGCTTCTAAAGGATATTTTTTTTCATACTTTTTGGATGTTTTTCCTCTTTCTCTCTCTCTCTCTCTCTCTCTCTCTCCAATACCGAGTCTTTCTTCGGTTAGATGTTTTGAAGTTTGTTCCCTGTAAATTAATTCAGGGACATTTTTCTTCTAAGAAACCACAGATGCTGTCGCAGGGAAGCCCGCAGTGGTGCACGCTGTAGAGAGAGTGAGTTTATGTGCATGAGAGAGAGTGTGTAAATGTGTGTCTGTGTGTGAAGTTGCATGCACGCTCGTGTGTGTGTGTGTGTGTGTGCAGCTTAGGGCTGAACAATAGGAGGAAAATATGCGATAACGTTGTTGAATATCGCGATAACGATATCACTTGATTAAACGGATCTACAGTGTTCTCAGTTTCTACTGCTTTCAGTATTCTGCCGAATACAACAAACTGCTCGTTGGGTTTAAAAAATGAAAGGAAATCATGAATTGAATATGAATATAAAAGGCAGCACTGAAAAAAGAATGACAGTTACATTTTAAAGAGCAGTTTTCGCGATAGCCACTGCTAATGCTTGCTCTTGATGGAATTACTGTAATTGTTGGGGTTTTGGAAATTACAGAGTGTGGTCTAGACCTACTCTATCTGTAAAGTGTCTCGAGATAACTTTTGTTATGATTTGATACTATAAATAAAATTGAATTGAAAATTGAAAAATTTTCAACTAACACGATAAATCTCAGACTTTTCCTTGGCGATGTGTCGCAGCCTTTCGCAAAGTGATTTATTGCGGCAGTTGATATTGCAATGGCGATAACAAAACGACATATTGTGCAGCCCTAGTGCAGCTGGTTGTGTATTTGAGTGTGTGTGTGTGTCGGGCCCGGACTCACACATCACACGGTGCGACGGCAAGTTACATCCTGTTGCTCAACTCGCTGTGGGGAAAAACAAACCATGAAGAGATGAAATTTCAGCATGAACAAACTAAATGTCCAAATATTTCTTGCGGAGAAGCTGCAGAGCAAAGCTGCAAGTCGGACCAGTCGGCTGGAACGTCTTGCTCTGATTGGATGATTACAGACTTCTCTTTTCTTCTGCTGAGTTTTGAGTTGTTTTTTTTCCTGAACTATTTGGGATTTTCCTGTGTTTCGGGAACACGTCGGTTGTCCGGTTCCTTTTGACATTTTCCAAGTCGAGCAGAAACAGAGAAACAGGCCTCGATGACGTAGGTACTTTTCATCTTTAAACACAACTTATTTGTCTTTGGATTACAGCCGTTCCACTTTAACTTGACTGCAAAGCATCATGGGAGATTGAAGGCACAGTGGAAATGTGGAATTCCTAACTGGAGTAGCACAATATGCTGACGACATGATTAATTATGTTACCAATTTCTGATAATTAGCATATATTAATGTTGAAAATAAGTTTTTAAATCAATCATAAACTTATTTAATATGAAGTTAGGAGTATTTAAGCTCCTTTCTGTGCAACAACCTTTTTTAGGAGCTTTTTTTCATTTTCAAACAAATTGAAGCCACAGATTTGTTTTCTTTTTGCAAAAACCTCTTCAGAATCTGGAGATCTTCTGCAGCGTCCATCTTTAGTTCGGAGCACTTTTTTTTTTGCAAACTATTCAGCAGCTATTCAGAAGACTTCGGACACTTTTGTGCAGACATGCTCCCTGGGGGACTGGTGTCGGGCGGAGGCGGTGGGCTGTGCCTCCTCCGGTGGCTCGGGCTCAGGCTGTGGTCCCGTCGGGGGACGCTGGTCTTCGCTCTGCTCTGGTTTGGCTCTTGGCTGTTCCTAAACGGCCTGGTTCTGGTCCACAGGAGCATCCTGTCAGACTACTGCACAGATGACAAGAGCAAGAGGATCCTGCAGAGACTGGTGAGTCAGGCACGCATGTCATTTATTTTATTTTAACCTTTATGTACACAGATGATCTCATTGAGACACAGGGTCTCATTCGCATGGGTTTGGGACAATACACAACATCAGTCTCGCTTTGCCAGACCCTCCTCCACAGCGCTGCGGAGGAAGGTCTGGCTAGTCCACACAGCATTCCTGCATGGGAGAAAAACGTGCTCTGGTTAATGGGCATTTCTTTAAACCAATCACAATTGTCTTTGGGCGGGGCTAAGCTCGGAGCCGCGGTGCCTCTGCTAAATAGCCTCTGGAAGGAACTTGTTTTGGTGGAAGCGTGTGTATGCACGATAGTTATGTGCGAGAGAAAACTCAGATACGTGTGTGTGTGTGTGTATATGTCTCTGTGCGTGTGTGTGTGTGTGTGTATGTATGTCTGTGTGTGTGTGTGTATATATGTCTCTGTGCGTGTGTGTGTGTGTGTGTGTGTGTATGTCTCTGTGCGTGTGTGTGTGTATATGTCTGTGTGTGTGTGTGTGTGTGTATGTATGTATGTCTCTATGCCTGTGTGTGTGTGTGTGTGTGTGTGTGTGTGTGTATGTCTCTGTGCGTGTGTGTGTGTGTGTGTGTGTATGTCTCTGTGCGTGTTTGTGTGTATGTCTCTGTGCGTGTTTGTGTGTGTATGTCTATGTGCGTGTGTGTGTGTGTGTATGTCTCTGTGCGTGTGCGTTTATGTCTATGTGCGTGTGTGTGTGTCTCTGTGCGTGTGCGTCTCTGTGCGTGTGTGTGCGTGTGTGTGTATGTCTCTGTGAATGTGTGTGTGTGTGTGTCTCTGTGCGTGTGTGTCTCTGTGCGTGTGTGCGTGTGTGTGTGTGTGTGTGTGTGTGTGTGTGTGTGTGTGTGTGTGTGTGTGTGTGTGTGCGTGTGTGTGTGTGTGTGTGTGTGTGTGTGTGTGTGTGTGTGTGTGTGTGTGTGTGTGTGTGTGTGTGTGTGTGTGTGTGTGTGTGTGTGTGTGTGGGCATGCATGTCGAGGTAACAACCATGTCTTTACACATCAGCTTGTTGCCGGGCTGAATTGTTGGATTGTTGCCGACTGAAGCTGGATTATTGGAGTAAATATTCTCTGCTGCTCTTTTCATTTCGAGGTTGAAAGGATTTGTGTTAGTAAGTTTCCCTTAGCCCACTCACAGGGAATCTGTTCGCTTTCACTCTCTGTTCACTTACTTCATGCACTGCGTGGAGAAAAGGGTTCCCTGGTAACTATTAACATGAAAAGCAAAACCAACCAATATGTTAGAATCATCTCTTAGGCTTTTTACATACTTTTAACAATTAATTTCTCATCATATCTTCCACAAATATCTCCACAGGTTGTCTTGTGTTTAATTTAATTTAATTTAAAGATAATTTGCAGCTTTCTGTTCTGTTCATGGATTTGGGTTTTTCAACATCAACACTTGCAAAGCAGTTATCTGACATCAAAGTTTCCTTGAATGCATCCCAAACTAAATAAGACTTTTCTCTGAAAAGCTGCAGCCGGTTTAAAGTCTCTGCGAGCTGATTTTTCTTGCCTGAAGATAGGGAAGGAATTTAATCTAAAAACTGGATGGATGATTTGGAAAAATGTCCGCATGAATGTGAAATAACCAGATTTAAGATTAAATACTTCAATGCCATGCAACTAAGTTGCTAGGAACTGGAATTTATTTATTTAACAGCTTAGACATGAAAGAAGAGAGAGAAGGGAATGACATGCAGCAAAAGGCCGCAGGTTGGAGTTGAACATACGGTCGCTGCGTTGAGGACTGAGCCTCAGTATATGGGCGAGCGCTCTACCAGGTGAGCTACCCAGGCGCCCCATTTCTGTCAAATCTTTAACGTTTCAGCCATTTTCCAATACTGCCTTTAGTCACCTTTCTTAAAGTCATTTCTTTCCCTTTTTCCAACTTTCTTGTCGCTTTTTAAACATTTTAATCTTATCTTCAACTTCTATTAAATCCGTGTCAACCAGATATAAATATAAAGTCAGCACAAGTCTTCTCGTCTGTGTTTTCTCCCGCTCGTCTCTTGTGTCTTTAACCCTTGTGTTGTCCTCCCGGATAAAAATCACGGAAATCATCCCTTTTTTAGTCCCTTTTTCCCACACTCCACTTTTTGGAAATCATGACCAATAAACCTCATTTATATTAAACTATAACCTATTTTTTTCAATAAAAAAAAAAAGCTGAAATTATGAATAATTTTGACTAATAGTTAAAATTAGAGGAACATATGTTGAACACAGATTGGTATATGTGTGTCAAACTTTAGTCAGGATAGCGTTTTTAAAACAACTTAATTTTTTCCCTTCAAATGCTATAAAATTGAATAAAACACCCAACATTAATTAATCAATTAATTAATTAATTAATTAATCTTATCATTAATTATTTTATTTTTTTTATTTCAGGACTGCACATTTGATGAACATGTACAACAGTACACGTACAAAAGTGCCAGATTGTAGCCCAAGGGCTAATTTCCATCCGCAGTCCATTTAAAGTTACAATAAAAAGGACAAAATAAATACAATAGGAACATTTGCAACAAAACATTATACTCGAAGAGCGTTTCTATGGAACCATCTGTGTCATTTTTGAGCAATCTGCTTGAAAGAAACCCAAATGTCTGATTGTCACATTGGACACGAGGACAGCAGGACGGTAAAAGACTTTCTTTCTGGTTTCTGGAGGACAATCGGCGAGTGCGTCTGTCAGTCGTTTACAGTAAACGGGCCGCAAGATAAACGGCCGGAGGTCAATCTCTCCTAATGGCTCTGCTGTCTTTATCTACTGCAGCATCTGCTGTTGCATTGTGGGTAAACGCTGATAACAAGACTCTGTTTTTTTTCTCCCCGTCCTCCTTTTCTTCTCTCTGCCTCTGTTGCAGAGCCGGCCCCAACCATCTAACTCTCATATATTAAACCTCTCAGCGATCCGAAGAGGAAACTGATGAAATCCCAAATAAACACAGAGATCCAAAGTCAACAAGCAGCGCTGAACAGTTTGCTGAACTGAACGCAGCTCCATCCATCACGTTGTTTGAAAAGTTGGGCTCCAGTAACATGTTGGCGCAGACAAACAAGAAGCTTGTTTGGCTCCCGAAACGGAGACTTTTGATAATGTCTGAAAATCTGTAAACTTAGGGAAAACATGATACGTAACGGTATGTGCAGTGTTGCTTGTTTTGCCACTTTTGACGTTTTTATTTCTGACATTTTCCCCTATTTTTTGTGCCGTTTTGTCCATGCCTTTTTTGGATGTTTTGTTCATGCCTTTTTATCACATTTTTAGACACATTTGACAGTTTTTTCTGACACTTTCAATGTCAATCGCTTATTTACATCCCGTTTTTGTTGATATCAAGATATTTGATAATGCTTGAAAGTCGGTACCTCACTTTGGGAAAACATGACACATATGCTGCGTTCCAGACACAATTTTTAGCCCTAAGTTACGACTTCAAGTCACAACTCATGACTTGGTAGCAAAGTAACGACAAACCCCATCATCCAGGTAAACTGTGATTGAGTGAAAGTCGGGTTAGTTACGTTTATGTACAGCAGATTTGTGCGTCTATGATAAAAATAATGAAATTTGGCACACCGTCAAAGCTGGCTAGCTAAACATTGTGCCGTTGGCAGGGTTCAGGTTAGCCCCTTGATGCCTGAATTTATTCACAATTATATAAGAACTTTATTATGTGTGTTCCTGGCTCCAAGCTGATGCTAAATTAAGTTGAGATTGTTAATTTGTCTATAGCATATAGAATAGATACAAATTTAGGTATGATGCAAATTAGCGACAACAGGCATTCATGGTAAAATTCTTTACAAAATGGTAAAATTAATAAAACACATTTTCAAGTAATTGACAAATAAATTAATCTTGACAACAGCAAGAAAGAAAACACTCTCATACTCCCTAACATTGACAGTAGTCTTTTTAGGGTTAGGGTTAGGGGTTAGGGTTAATTTCGCTTCCGTGAACTGGATGTAGTTCCCACTCCAACCGGTCCTACGAAAAACCAGTGCGTGCAAAAGGTTCCTAGGTATGTATCGAATGTAAACAAACCGGCATTGGGGGGAATACACACGCTATCGCGCCTGCAGTCAGAATGGAAGGGGTTTGATGCAAATTAGCGACAGTCGGCGTTAAGGGGTTAGGCTACCTAACATTTGCAGTAGCTAGCGGCTACCTAACATTTGCAGTAGCTAGCGGCTACCTAACATTTGCAGTAGCTAGTGGCTACCTAACATTTGCAGTAGCTAGCGGCTACCTAACGTTGACATTAGCTAGTGCTAGCTGATACTGGTCATTTCTAGTCTGCGACATATTTTGGGCTTCATTTAATAAACATAACCTGTAGTAGTACACAATTGTATGTGTATTGTTTTGATTACAATGTGCGGAATTACTTTACGTTGCCTATTTATGTCTATTTATTTCTATTTCTCACCGTTAATCACTGGCGTCTGTACAGCATCAACAGGGGGCGCCATTGTTGTTTATGTGTGTGTGTGTGACGTCAAAAACTGTAACTGGGAGTACAACAATCTGGTACCAGTTCACAGATAGTAAGTTACTGGTCGTTCCAGGGTAGAAGGTCGTGAAAACACGAGTTACAGGATGCCTGGAACGCAGCATGTATAATGGTACTTATTAGTGGTCCTTTTTCCCCCCCGACGTTTGCCGCCTTTTGACATTTTTGTAGTCTTTTTTGACGTTTTGATAACGACATTTTTATCACTTTAGGATGCTTGTTTTCTACATTTGTCGATGTTTTTGTTGGTTCTTTCCATCCTGTTTCGTATCTAATCGTTGTCCAACTGTCTTTATCGTTCTGAAATCAAATCACAACAAAAGTTGAGGCTGCAACTTGTTGATGGAGACAAACAAGCTGTTTGGGGTTTCCAGAAGCTCGTTTGGCTCCTGAGACATTACGCCTGACAGATGCATAGTTGTTGCTTTTGTTATGGTATCTGGTAGTTTCAATTCAATTCAATTTTATTTATAGTATCAAATCATAACAAGAGTTATCTCGAGACACTTTACAGATAGAGTAGGTCTAGACCACACTCTATAATTTACAAAGCCCCAACAATTCCAGCAATTACAGTAATTCCCTCAAGAGCAAGCAGTGCTAGTCAGTTTGTTTAGAAGTTATTGATGCTATTTTGCCACTTCGGATGCTTTTTTCCCGAGATTTGACAGTTTTTTGAGGCATTGTTGTCATTTTTTTTATGTTTTTGTCGCTTTTTAAAAAAAACACTTTTTAGGCGTATTTTTTGGCTTTGGAGAAAATATTCGGGGCTGGATCCCCAGAAGCTCCACCCCTGATAATGCTGACTTCGAAAAAAGTGACACAAACGTTGGAAAAGTGCCAATAATGTCGGAAAAAGCGATAAAAAAGTCAGAAAAATTGAAAAAAATGCCAACATTTTTTAAAGTAACGCCAAAAACTTCAACAAAAACAACAAAAATGTTTAAATCTTACCTGTATTTGTCAGCCCAGAAACCACCTCCCCCACCATTCCGCCCCTGCAGCACAGTCCAGCGTTCTGCAAATCAGTCTAAAAAGATGGAGAGTTAGCGCTGCGTTCACTGACTAATGGGTAAGGCCTCCTGCACACTGCCTGCGTGGCGTGGCCTGAGCGTGGCGCTGCTGCTGCTAGCCTTGTCTGTACACATGTATGTTTCCCATTTGATAAAATGAAATAATAGCGTGTTCTTCAAATAACTTTATTTTGGCAATATTTATGTGTTTGTACATTTGTTTGCACATATTTCGATATATATATATTTTTATATTTCAATTCCCTTTCCTGAGATAATAAAGTCCATGTTATTGTTTTATCAGAATCCAATTGAAATACAATTTAAAAAGGAGTTCAACAGTACTGATCTGATTACAGCAAAGACAACATCGGCATTATTGACGGCAAAATAGGCTCCAATATATATATATATATATATATATATATATATATATATATACAGTACATGCCAAAAGTTTGGACACACCTTCTCATTCAATGTGTTTCTTTATTTTCATGACTATTTACATTGTAGATTCTCACTGAAGGCATCAAAACTATGAATGAACACATATGGAATTATGTACTTAACAAAAAAGTGTGAAATAACTGAAAACATGTCTTATATTTTAGATTCTTCAAAGTAGTCACCCTTTGCTTTTTTTGATAACTCTGCAAACCCTTGGTGTTCTCTCAATGAGCTTCATGAGGTAGTCACCTGAAATGGTTTTCACTTCACAGGTGTGCTTTGTCAGGGTTCATTAGTGGAAGTTTTTCCCTTATTAATAAAAAAGCAAAGGGTGGCTATTTTGAAGAATCTAAAATATAAACAGTTTTTATGTTTCTCAGTTATTTCACACTTTAGTTAAGTACATAATTCCATATGTGTTCATTCATAGTTTTGATGCCTTCAGTGAGAATCTACAATGTAAATAGTCATGAAAAAAAAAAAAAACACATTGAATGAGAAGGTGTGTCCCTACTCTTTAACCTGCTATATATATATATATATATATATATATATATATATATATATATATATATATATATATATATATATATATATATATATAACTAATTATTATTTTTAGAAATTACATTTATATCTGCATTTATGTCAAACCTAGAGACTTTCAAATATCAAAATGTCATTTATTAATATGTATTTGTGTCTAAATGACATATAAACATCTTTTCCTATTCTATTTTGCCTGGAAACGCATGAAAAATAGGCGTTGGTTCTATTTCTAGCACGCATGCGCCTGAGACAAGCGTGTCACGTAGGCAGCGTGCACGCTCTAACCTGTTAACACGGGAGCTGAAATAAAAACGGAAACGCCACGCAGCTGACACGCTCACGCCACGCAGCCAGTGTGCAGGAGGCCTGACTCAGAAGCTTTAGCGCTGCGTTCGCTGACCGACGAGGAACCCAAAGCTCACCAAGCGACCGTGGTTCAGGCTTGTCTAAAGCGCTTCAGGTGTTGCAGTTTCCTAAACAAAAGTCAGTCTATCCTCTGCTTCTTTCTTTGCTTCCTGTGGGTTCATCCCTCCTTTCTCAAACCTTTCAGTCTGCAGATTAAAAAGCGAGTGTGTTGAAACTCTCTCTCAGCTCTTAAAGCCTCTTTTGGTACGTATACGCCAAGGAGGGGTGGAGAGGAAAGTTTAGCTCAGTGTTTGCATTTCCATGGTGGTGATAATCATGTGTTGACATGTTGACATGGGACGCAGAGACAGATGAAAACATGTCTTTACATGTAAAATGCTAAATGTTAAAAAAGGAATCAACAGTAGAGCGGGTGCTCAACAACCCTGAATCTAGAGTTAAAAAAAAACTACAAAAATGTCAGAAAAAGTGCCAAGAAACGCCCCCCAAAAAACTTCAAATGCCGTGAAAAAAAAAGATGACCAAAGTTTCAAAGAACATTAACAAACTCACAATAAAAGTTAATAAAAAATTGTTTTAAAAAAGAAGCAACGAAAGCAAAGCAAAAGAAATGCAGAAAAAAAGCGCCAAAAGCTGCGTAAAAAAGGTCGGAAACGTCCAAATTAATCGAAAGCATCGGAAAAAAAGGCGTAAGAAAAGAATATGGTGTTACTATCTAACTCTCATGTTTTGTTTTCGACGTTTTTATCACTTTTGGATGCTTTTTAGACACGTTCAATGCTTTTTTCTACATTTGTCGATGTTTTTGTCGCTCATTTCCATCCTGTTTCGTAGCTAATCGTTGTCCAACTGTCTTTATCGTTCTGAAATCAAATCACAACAAAAGCTGAGGATGAGAGCGGCTGCAACATGTTGACGGAGACAAACGAGATGCTTTTTCTGACATTTGATGCTTTTTTTTTTAGGCATTTTTGTCACTTTTTAATGTTTTTGTGGGTTTTTTGGTTGTTTTTTTGTTACACTTTTTAGGTGGTATTTTTGGCTTTGGAGAAAAACATTCGGGGCTGGATCCCCAGAAGCTCCACCCCTGATAATGCTGACTTTGAAAAAAGTGACACAAACGTTGAAGAAGCGGCAACAATGTCGGAAAAAGGGATAAAAACATCTGTGAAAAGAAGTCGGAAAAGTTCAATTAATGCCAAAAACGTTGAAGAAAACAAGAAAAATGTTGAAATCTTACCTGTGCTTGTGAGCTTCAGAAGCCGCCCCCCCGCCCATTCTGCCCCTGCAGCGTTCTCCAAATCAGTTTAGAAAGATGGAGAGTTAGTGTTACTATCTAACTCTCATGTTGTTCCCAAACGGCTCGGTAAATACTTCATATGGCTGCTGTAAATGGAGCATGCCCCCCAAGTTTGTGGCTGAGCCCCCAAATGTTCCCAACGTCTGGCTCCGCCCCAGAATGTTCCCAACGTCTGGCTCCGCCCCCAAATGTTCCCAACATCTGGCTCCGCCCCAGAATGTTCCCAACGTTTGGCGCCGACCCCGAATGTTCCTAACATCTGGCATCATGTTGGATGTGATCAGCCAACCTGTAATCACAGCAGTTACTGCATCCTGTGTGTGTGTGTGTGTGTGTGTGTGTGTGTGTGTGTGTGTGTGTGTGTGTGTGTGTGTGTGTGTGTGTGTGTGTGTGTGTGTGTGTGTATGTTCTTGTTTAACTGTATTCGTGGGGGCCAAAAACCGGGAGTCCAGTATACTTGTGGGGTCCGGACAGCTTTGTGGGGCCAAAATGCTGGACCCCACAAGTTTAAAGGGCTGTTTGAGGGTTAAGACTTGATTTTAGGATTAGGGTTAGAATTAGGTTATGATTAGGGTGAGGGTAAGGGTTAAGGTTAGGCATTTAGTTGTGATGGTTAAGGTTAGGGTAAGGGTTAAGGTTAGGCATTTAGTTGTGATGGTTAAGGTTAGGGTAAGGGTTAAGGTTAGGCATTTAGTTGTGATGGTTAAGGTTAGGATAAGGGT
>NC_053133.1:29212284-29219784 GCF_010015445.1 Perca fluviatilis
GTCTCTACTCTTCTCTTCCTCTACTGCTGTCTTACATACCTCTACTGTCTCTCTACATACTACTCTCTACTGCTGTCTCTACATACTACTCTCTACTGCTGTCTCTCTACATCCTACTCTCTACTGCTGTCTCTATACTACTCTCCTGCTGTCTCTACATACTACTCTCTACTGCTGTCTCTCTACATACTACTCTCTACTGCTGTCTCTACATACCTCTCTACTCTGTCTCACTCTACTGCTGTCTGCTTGTCTCTACTGCTGTCTCTACATACTATACTCTACTGCTGTCTCTCTACATACTACTCTCTACTGCTGTCTCTCACTACTCTCTGCTGTCTCTACATACTACTCTCTACTGCTGTCTCTAATTACTCTCTATGCTGTCTCTCTACATACTACTCTACTGCTGTCTCTACATACTACTCTCTGCTGTCTCTACATACTACTCTCTGCTGTCTCTCTACATACTACTCTACTGCTGTCTCTACATACTCTCTACTGCTGTCTCTACATACTACTCTCTACTGCTGTCTCTCTACATACTACTCTCTACTGCTGTCTCATACTACTCTCTCTACTGCTGTCTCTCTACATACTACTCTCTACTGCTGTCTCTACATACTACTCTCTACTGTTGTCTCTCTACATACTACTCTCTACTGCTGTCTCTCTACATACTACTCTCTACTGCTGTCTCTACATACTACTCTCTACTGCTGTCTCTCTACATACTACTCTCTACTGCTGTTTCTACATACTACTCTCTACTGTTGTCTCTCTACATATGAGCATGAAGAGAGATAGAGAGAGCTTTGAAACCTACACACTGCATACAAGAACTGACATATAAGTACTTTTCCTCACCGTGTTCGCTGTGAGCCTGGTTGTGATGTACCGATCCTGCCGCAGCAGCTGATGGATGCTCCGTGGCGTCAGTCGGACTCTGATCCCGAGAGATTTACAGCGTCCGTCTGCTGATTCTCTACAGCCGAGTCTGTGCAGATGTCGAAGTCAGCAGCTGCTGTAGATCAAGCTGACTGGAGGATGGATCTCAGGTAAATCCTGGATCTGTTCTCCATTATCCAGCGGATTTATTTACAGCCGCTGGTCACAGGTTGGGTTTCTGTCAGAGGAGAAGGAAACGGTTTATTCAGAGAGGAAGGAAACGACTTATTCAGAGAGGAAGGAAACGGTTTATTCAGAGAGGAAGGAAACGGTTTATTCAGAGAGGAAGGAAACGGTTTATTCAGAGGAGAAGGAAATGGTTTATTCAGAGAGGAAGGAAACGGTTTATTCAGAGAGGAAGGAAATGGTTTATTCAGAGAGGAAGGAAACGGTTTATTCAGAGAGAGGAAGGCAGTTTATTCAGAGAGGAAGAAGCGACTTATTCAGAGAAACGGTTTATTCAGAGGAAGGAAATGGTTTATTCAGAGAGGAAAGCGGTTTATTCAGAGAGAAAGGAAACGATTTATTCAGAGAGGAAGGAAACGGTTTATTCAGAGAGGAAGGAAACGGTTTATTCAGAGAGAAAGGAAATGGTTTATTCAGAGAGGAAGGAAATGGTTTATTCAGAAAGGAAGGAAACGGTTTATTCAGAGAGGAAGGAAACGGTTTATTCAGAGAGGAAGGAAACGATTTATTCAGAGAGGAAGGAAATGGTTTATTCAGAAAGGAAGGAAACGATTTATTCAGAGAGGAAGGAAATGGTTTATTCAGAAAGGAAGGAAACGATTTATTCAGAGAAGAAAGGAAATGGTTTATTCAGAAAGGAAGGAAACGATTTATTCAGAGAGAAATCACACTAAACAATAAATACTTTGCTTTTAAAAAGTAAAGACAAAAAGGTAACAAAAAGATGAGAAAAAGGCGACCAAAAGGTGACAGACAGACAGAGAAGAGAAAGACAGGCAGAGAAAGAGAGACAGACAGACAGACAGACAGAAAGACAGGCAGAAAGAGACAGACAGAGACAGACAGACAGACAGACAGACAGCCAAAGAGAGACAGACAAACAGACAGACAGACAGACAGACAGTCAGAGAGAGACAGACAGAGAGAGACAGACAGACAGAGAGACAGACAGACAGACAGACAGACAGACAAAAAGGCAGAGAGACAGACAGACAAACAGACAAAGAGAGACAAACAGGAAAACAGACAGAGAGACAGACAGACAAAGAGAGACACAAACAGACAGACAGACAGACAGACAGACAGACAGGCAGAGAGACAGACAGGCAGACAAACAGGCAGAGAGACAGACAGACAAACAGACAAATAGAGACATACAGGCAGACAGACAGAGAGACAGACAAAGAGAGACAGACAAACAGACAGACAGACAGGCAGAGAGAGACAGACAGACAGACAGACAGACAGAAGACAGACAGACCGACAGGCAGACAAACAGGCAGAGAGACAGACAGACAGACAGACAGACAGACAGACAGACAGACAGACAAACAGACAGACAGTGGGAGAGGAAGGAAACGGTTAAGTTTTTCCTAATTAAAACTGTAATGTTAGAAAAACAAAGGGGACAGTTCACTCTGCAGTCTGCAGCACGCCTCGAGTCTGTGCAGGTCGATTTCATAAAGAAGAAGAGAAACAACGAGGCGCCGGGAGGGAAATAGAAGTCCATCTGAAAAGAGATGATGATGATTTGATGGAAAATGATCAACAAGAAGCTGGGACCATGCAGAAGCATATACATCAGTTAAGCAATGCTTGAATAACAGAAGTCTGGACACGTAAACAGAGAGACCAACAGAGACGGTCATTAAGAACCCGAGACGAGACGCAGCTCGCCAAAATACACGAAGAACAGACGAGAGATTAGATGCAACTCCATGTAGAGACACTAACTCATGCTGGCAGGTCCTCTCTCTCTCTCTCTCTCTCTTTCTCTCTGTCTCTCTCTCTGCCCCTCTCTGTCTCTCTTCTCCCTCTCTCTCTCTCTCTCTCTCTCTCTCTCTTTCTCTCTGTCTCTCTCTCTGTCCCCTCTCTCTCTCTCTTTCTCTCTGTCTCTCTCTTTGTCCCCTCTCTCTCTCTCTTTCTCTCTGTCTCTCTCTCTGTCCCCTCTCTCTCTCTCTTTCTCTCTGTCTCTCTCTCTGTCCCCTCTCTGTCTCCCTCTCTCTCTCTTTCTCTCTGTCTCTCTCTCTGTCCCCTCTCTGTCTCCCTCTCTCTCTCTCTCTCTCTTTCTCTCTTTCTCTCTGTCTCTCTCTCTCCCTCTCTGTCTCTCTTTCTCTCCCTCTCTCTCTCTCTGTCTCTCTCTCTCTCTCTTTCTCTCTGTCTCTCTCTCTGTCCCTCTCTCTCTCTCTTTCTCTCTGTCTCTCTCTTTGTCCCCCTCTCTCTCTCTGTCTCTCTCTCTGTCCTCTCTGTCTCCCTCTCTCTCTCTTTCTCTCTGTCTCTCTCTCTGTCCCCTCTCTCTCTCTCTGTCTCTCTCTCTCTCCCTCTCTGTCTCCCTCTCTCTCTCTTTCTCCCTGTCTCTCTCTCCCCCCTCTCTTTCTCCCTCCCTCTCTCTCTCTCCCCCCTCTCTCCCTCCCCCTTTCTCTCTCTCCCTCTCTCTCAATTCAATTTGCTTTTTTAAAATTACTTTGTTAATCTCCCCTCTCTCTCTCTCTCTCTCTCTCTCTCACTCTCTCTCTCTCTCTCTCTCCGTAAATCAGTGAAACAAACTCAAAACTGATTCTGTTTTTCAGAAAATAACCGCTCATTAGTCAGAAAACACACACACACACACACACACACACACACACTCTCACTCACACACACACACATACACACACACACAACACACACACATACACACACACACACACACACACACACACATACACACACATACACACACACACACACACACACAAACAGTTTCTTGGCGAACTATAAAGTGGTTTGGAAGGTTTTGGTTTTCAGACGGCCGCCCCGGGCAACTGGCTGACAGACAGGTCAGAATCATGGGGTTACCCACAATGCCTTTCTGTGTAAGCTGCAATGTTTGCCAAGGTCGACACACACACACACACACACACACACACACACACACACACACACAGGTCCTCGCCACTCTGGGGAAAAGCGGCTGTTTCCAGAGAGAAATGGCAATATATAAATATTATATATAATCATTAACTTTATCACTGAGGCAATGTGAGGGGGAAACGCCAGAGCAGGGGGAATGAGAGAGGGGGAAACGCCAGAACAACAGGGGGAATGAGAGGGGAACGCCAGAGGAATGAGAGGGGAAACGCCAGAACAACAGGGGGAATGAGGAGGGGAAACGCCAGAGCAGGGGAATGAGAGGGGGAAACGCCAGAACAACAGGGGAATGAGAGGGGAAACGCCAGAGCAGGGAATGAGAGAGGGAAACGCCAGAGCAGGGGAATGAGAGGGGAAACGCCAGAACAACAGGGGAATGAGAGGGGGAAACGCCAGAACAAAGGGGAATGAGAGGGGAACGCAGCAGGGAATGAGAGGGGACCAGAACAACAGGGGAATGAGAGGGGAAACGCCAGAGCAGGGGAATGAGAGGGGGAAACGCCAGAACAACAGGGGGAATGAGAGGGGGAAACGCCAGAGCAGGGGGAATGAGAGAGGGAAACGCCAGAGCAGGGGGAATGAGAGGGGGAAACGCCAGAACAACAGGGGGAATGAGAGGGGGGAAACGCCAGAACAACAGGGGGAATGAGAGGTGGAAACGCCAGAGCAGGGGGAATGAGAGGGGAAATGCCAGAGCAGGGGGGAATGAGAGGGGAAACGCCAGAGCAGGGGGAATGAGAGGGGGAAATGCCAGAACAACAGGGGGAATGAGAGGGGGAATGCCAGAACAACAGGGGGAATGAGAGGTGGAAACCAGAGCAGGGGGGAATGAGAGGGGGAACGCCAGAACAACAGGGGGAAATGAGAGGGGAAACACCAGAACAACAGGGGGAATGAGAGGGGGAAACGCCAGAGCAGGGGGGAATGAGAGGGGAAACACCAGAGGAGGGGGAATGAGAGGGGAAACACCAGAGCAGGGGGAATGAGAGGGGGAAACACCAGAACAACAGGGGGAATGAGAGGGGGAAACACCAGAACAACAGGGGGAATGAGAGGGGAAACCAGAACAACAGGGGGAATGAGAGGGGGAAACGCCAGAGCAGGGGAATGAGAGGGGGAAACGCCAGAACAACAGGGGGAATGAGAGGGGAAACACCAGAGCAGGGGGAATGAGAGGGGAAACACCAGAACAACAGGGGAATGAGAGGGAAACGCCAGAGCAGGGGGAATGAGAGGGGAAACAAGAGAAAAGGGGAAAAGGGAAAAAGAGAAAAAAAGGGGGAAAGAGAGGGGGAAAAGAGAGAGAAAAAAAAAAAAAGAGAAGACGTGGCAAGAAGATATTCCTTTTCAAACCAAACCATAGCGATGTGAATGTAGCCTGAGTCTACAGAAAATGTGTATTGTATTTGGATATACAATCTGTTTATCCCTCCTGTTGTCTTTGGGTCAAATTTGACTCGTTTACAAAAACTTTCTATATCAGAACTATGACAACAAACGTGGAAAAAGTGACAAATGTTGGAAAAAGCTACAAAAACGCAGGAAAAACAGACCATTTTTTTTAAACGCTGAATAAAGTGACAAAAAAAATATCAAATACATCGCCAAAGGTAACAAAAACTTGACAAAAGTGACAAAAAATGGAAAAAAGTGGAAAAAAAACCATCAGAAAAAGAGACAAAAAACTTGTTAAAATGACGAAAACATAATAAAAAAATGCCAAAAAGGGACAAAAAGATAGGGGTAAAAGTGACAATAAAATTGGAATAAAATCGACAAAAACGTTGAGAAAAGTGTAGAAAAGAAAAACAAAATGTTGACATCTCGACCCAGAAAAACACACAGTTGCACACAAGAGGTAAAATGAAAACAAGTCATATTAAAAATGAATGTGATGTTTTATTCAGCAGAATTACATTGTGTTGTTCTATCCTACGGAATATTTCGTATGTTTCTAGGCAGATTTCCTATGCTGTATTTTGATAAAATGAAATGAAAAAAAAGCCATGAAAACGTCAAAAAAAGAGAGAGAGAGTGAAAACGCCCCAGAAAAAGGGACAAAATGGTTGAAAAAAAAAGCACCAAAAACAACAAATCCAGGCACGGTTTGTGGATCTGTATTCAGCCGTGTCTGCTGCACGGACAGAAGGTCAGAGAGGGAGAGAGAAGAGAGGGAGAGAGAAGAGAAGGAGAGAAAAGAGGAGAGAGAAGAAAAGAACAGAGAGGAGAGCTGCATACCAACGAAGAAGCCTGCAGCGTCACAACAAAGCGTCAACAAGACTCTATGCTATTCTGTCTGAAGACCCCGAACCCTGAAAATGGAACTGCTGCTAACGACTGCAGCGCCGCGTCTGAACCTTGTCACGCTCAGATCATGTCAGAAATATGTCCACACTAACGAGTGTTTTAATCCACACTAACGAGTGTTTTAATCCACACTGAGGGTTTTAATCTACACTAACAAGGGTTGTAATCTACACTAACGAGGGTTTTAATCCACACTAACGAGGGTTTTAATCCACACTAACAAGTGTTGTAATCTACACTAACAAGGGTTGTAATCTACACTAATGAGGATTTTAATCTACACTAACAAGTGTTTTAATCCACACTAACAAGGGTTGTAATCTACACTAACAAGGGTTGTAATCTACACTAACAAGTGTTTTAATCCACACTAACAAGGGTTTTAATCTACACTAACAAGGGTTGTAATCTACACTAACGAGGGTTTTAATCTACACTAACAAGGGTTGTAATCTACACTAACGAGTGTTTTAATCTACACTAACAAGTGTTTTAATCTACACTAATGAGCATTTTAATCTACACTAACGAGTGTTTTAATCTACACTAACAAGAGTTTTAATCTACACTAACAAGGGTTGTAATCTACACTAATGAGCATTTTAATCTACACTAACGAGTGTTTTAATCTACACTAACGAGGGTTTTAATCCACACTAACAAGTGTTGTAATCTACACTAACAAGGGTTGTAATCTACACTAACGAGTGTTTTAATCTACACTAACAAGAGTTTTAATCTACACTAACAAGGGTTGTAATCTACACTAACGAGAGTTTTAATCTACACTAACAAGGGTTGTAATCTACACTAACAAGTGTTTTAATCTACACTAACAAGTGTTTTAATCTACACTAACAAGGGTTGTAATCTACACTAACGAGGGTTTTAATCCACACTAACGAGAGTTTTAATCTACACTAACAAGGGTTTTAATCTACACTAACAAGGGTTGTAATCCACACTAAGAGAGTTTTAATCTACACTAACAAGGGTTGTAATCCACACTAACAAGGGTTGTAATCTACACTAACAAGGGTTGTAATCTACACTAACAAGGGTTGTAATCCACACTAACAAGGGTTGTAATCCACACTAACAAGGGTTGTAATCCACACTAACAAGGGTTGTAATCTACACTAACAAGGG